>NW_027615774.1:0-35561 GCF_965212315.1 Lampetra planeri
TGTTTGGAGGAACAAGCCCTGGTGTGACTGATAATTGACCTGTAACTGCCTGCTCCTCATTTCACTGGTTTTTACTTCACACCATTTCCACTGTGTGTTTTCATCTCGACATAAAAACCATAAGTGATGCCCTGGGTGACACATGCAAACACCCACCGCATCCTTTAATATCTTGTCTTCAACGGAGGGACGTGTGGGAGTTTTAACAGTTTTCCAGTGAAAGGACATCAGAGATTTGAGGAATGTGTGATTTCGTTAAGTGTGTCTGTTCCTGATATCCTCTGAGGCGTCAGAGATACCTGCTGTTTTTCCAGTAAATAAAAACTACTGCTCAGACTCCCATGACAAGTGTACAACATGTCAGTCGGCCCAAGGAACGATGTAAGGTTTGGAGATGATTCCGTCCATATGTGGTCACTGGATTGTTTTTTTTTTAAATTGCTTTTCATTGTCATGTCATGTTCATGTATGAGCTTCACCTCTTCAAACAAGCACTAGCAATGGCTGCTTGTCCTATATGCTTTAGCTTATTGATTCCATGTCCACCCCCTGAGCCACACAGTCCTTCGGGCGCGGTGAGGGGACTGCTCGTGTTGAACAAGGCAAATGGAACCCTACGGTGTCATTTCATTTCGCTGTGACATAATCAAGCAGTCAATTTCTCTTTTCCTTACTTACAAAGCCGTGAACAGTCAGGTTCCATGGAGATTGAAGGCATAGTACCGTATTTCCCATCTAGAACATTACAACCGCAGAACTGTTTTGGGAGTTTTTCATCTAAATGTCATGTGACAGGTGGGGAGGAGCTTCAGTCCCTGGCTGTTCCAAGTCCTGTGGCGTCTCTCCATGGTGACTCAAGGACAAGCTCAAGTCTTCACTATGAGACCTCAGAGGCTCTCATCTTTGTGCTGTCGGACGTTTTCACTCAGAGGTTGTTTCGAAGTTGCAGGAGTGAAGCTCCTTTCCTCGTTCTCCACCGCATGAAGATGAGCATTAGCATCGCAGTCAGTTTTACCTTCCATCTTCCTCCTGCCATCCTCACGTCGCTCTAAAGCCACAGATCCACATCAGATTGAAACAATGCTTTCATGACACATGAAAAACAAAACACTAGTGCAGGTCTTTACTGCACACGATCTGGTTGGATGGTCACATCACTGTTGGTGATGTTGCTGTAGCCCTGGAGTTGGACTGTTGGACTGGGAAGTCCATCAAGACAAGTGACATTTGTGAAGTTGGCCTATACAAAGCAAACTGAATTGACTTTGTCAAAACCTCGAGGAGGTCTGTGCTCTCCCATGTGATGATTTAGAAGAAAGGTCATGCAAAGGTCACTGTCCCACCTCTACTTGTAAGCTCAGCTGAAGTCGCTCCTTCTCCTTACGGTCCAGAGCCCTCTTCAGCTCTTCTACCTCACTGTGGACTGAGGCCTTACACAGCTGAAGCCGCAGTTTCTGCCACCTCCTTTTCCAGGGTCTGAACGATCTACACAAAGGCAGACACACCAGCAGGCATGTAATCAATGACAGAATGGATTCCTGCAGCCAAGAGAGGCCATAAACTAGCTGCCAACAGCTGAAATGCAGCAAAAAAACAGCACCATTTCCTCCTGAACTGTCCAAACCACATTACTCTGCAGACCAAGTGTTTAAAAAACATGACGTACAGATCCTTGTAGAGGACATCTTTACACACATACAATAACTCATTTGTGTACACTGTGTACTGTGTCAATATTCACCAAATCTCACAGATAACTTATGAGCAGAAGCTAAAAATGAACACTACATGTATATTCAGGTTCATTTCAGGCTCCTGGTGCCTGACAACCCTGGCTTGGACCAAACAGCCCCTCAAAAAAACACATGACGGTGAAAGGCCTGCACCACTGCCCTGAATTTAGTCTTTTAGGTTATTTTATTTTGAATGTGAACAGACACGATGCTGTGTGTCTTTGTCATGTTTTGACTGGAAATGTCCTCCACCTGACCCATGTCCAGTACCTGGTGCTCTCGGTCCACTCCTGCCCTCCTCCCTGTCGGTGTAGCTGCCATGTGGCTGGGTGAAAGACGTCTCCAGTCGGATCCTCTGAAGCTCCTTCTCCTTCCTGGTCCTCAGCAGTTCATCATGAAATTCTTGCACCTGGTGATCATCATCCACGTCAGACATCCAGCTCCAAAATGTCCTTTGACGGCTCGGCACAGGAAGTTGTACTGCCTCTGCACGACAAACGTGAACACACCTGCTGAACGAGGGACTCTCTGCTGTCCTCTGACTGCTCTAATCGTCTCCTGGCTCTCTCCAGCTCCTGCTCCAACTGTGAAGAGCAGCGACAACATGACAACAAATACATTTAGACTGGTGTGGTGTCAACAGGAGCACTGCACAGCACCTTATCTGAGCTGAAATAGAGTACACAATTAAAGAAGTACAGGAACAGAACAGATTTCTGCTGCCGTAAAATGATGATGGGAAAAAGACGCAAACAACCTCTCACATGTACAGGATATCTCTACTGCATGTTTCTAACTCTTTTTCTCTCCTAGAGGATTCGGTTCATGCCTCTACAGAGCTCTTCCTACTCTCATGATGCTCTGGACAACAGAGGTGCTTCCTCGTCTCCCACATTCCTCCGACTGCCCTGGGCCGACAGACACACACAGACAGACATGTGCTGTTGGACTCACACAAGGACAAGGACAAGAACCATTTTGGGCTGCTGTAATAACTTTCCTAAATCCTGAATCTCTCACATAGTACATGTACATACTGTTTATTTTCATGCTGCCCACTGTTGTTTTTTTTTAAGCAACAGCTCATTCGGGTTCATGTCATAGACTGGTAAAGGTTTGTCGGTATGTTTCTTCCTGATTATCTGTCCCTGCTGATTTCCTCTGTGTCTGTCTGTCTCTCCTCTTCTTCATCACTCTACTCACCTCTCTGTCTCCCTCCATGTTGCTCTCATTGTTTCAGCCCAGCCGGTCGAGGCAGAAGGCCATCTACATGCAGCTTGGGATCTGCCTGAGGTTTCTGAGAAGCCAGTTTGTCCTTCTCTCTGTGGCTGAGAGCTGCTAATGTCAATCAGGTCATACACTAAGCATCATGAGAGAACTGTTGTGAAATGTCACCTTACAAATGAAATCGGACTTATCCAAACCAACTCTTATCTTAACCCTACATTCATGCCAGCATACTTTGGAGCACCGGAATTACGGGACGATTTGAGATCAGGAAACTTTGAGCAATTACTGAAAGCTGACAAGTTGAACTCTGTTCCCAGACCTGGAGCAGGAGAATGGCTAGGAGAAGAAGGAAACGTCCAACGACTAGGAGAGGAAGAAAACGTCCTTTGACTAGGAGAAGAAGGAAATGTCCTAACGGCTAGGAGAGGAAGAAAACGTCCTTTGACTAGGAGAGGAAGAAAACGTCCTACGACTAGGAGAGGAAGAAAACGTCCTTTGACTAGGAGAAGAAGGAAATGTCCTACGGCTAGGAGAGGAAGAAAACGTCCTTTGACTAGGAGAGGAAGAAAACGTCCTACGACTAGGAGAGGAAGAAAACGTCCTACGGCTAGGAGAAGAAGGAAACGTCCTACGGCTAGGAGAAGAAGGAAACGTCCTACGACTAGGAGAGGAAGGAAACGTCCTACGACTAGGAGAGGAAGGAAACGTCCTACGACTAGGAGAGGAAGAAAACGTCCTACGACTAGGAGAGGAAGGAAAAACGTCCTTTGACTAGGAGAGGAAGAAAACCTCCTACGACTAGGAGAGGAAGAAAACGTCCTACGACTAGGAGAGGAAGAAAACGTCCTACGACTAGGAGAGGAAGAAAACGTCCTACGACTAGGAGAGGAAGAAAACGTCCTACGACTAGGAGAGGAAGAAAACGTCCTACGGCTAGGAGAGGAAGGAAACGTCCTACGACTAGGAGAGGAAGAAAACGTCCTACGACTAGGAGGAGGAAGAAAACGTCCTACGGCTAGGAGAGGAAGAAAAACGTCCTACGACTAGGAGAGGAAGAAAACGTCCTACGACTAGGAGAGGAAGAAAACGTCCTACGACTAGGAGAGGAAGAAAACGTCCTACGACTAGGAGAGGAAGAAAAACGTCCTACGACTAGGAGAGGAAAGAAAACGTCCTTTGACTAGGAGAAGAAGGAAACGTCCAACGGCTAGGAGAGGAAGAAAACGTCCTACGACTAGGAGAGGAAGAAAACGTCCTACGACTGGGAGAGGAAGAAAACGTCCTACGACTGGGAGAGGAAGAAAACGTCCTTTGACTAGGAGAAGAAGGAAATGTCCAACGGCTAGGAGAGGAAGAAAACGTCCTACGACTAGGAGAGGAAGAAAACGTCCTTTGACTAGGAGAAGAAGGAAACGTCCAACGGCTAGGAGAGGAAGAAAACGTCCTACGACTAGGAGAGGAAGAAAACGTCCTACGACTAGGAGAGGAAGAAAACGTCCTTTGACTAGGAGAAGAAGGAAACGTCCAACGGCTAGGAGAGGAAGAAAACGTCCAACGGCTAGGAGAGGAAGAAAACGTCCTACGACTAGGAGAGGAAGAAAACGTCCTTTGACTAGGAGAGGAAGAAAACGTCCTACGACTAGGAGAGGAAGAAAAACCTCCTACGACTAGGAGAAGAAGAAAACGTCCTACGGCTAGGAGAAGAAGGGAAATGTCCTACGGCTAGGAGAAGAAGGAAACGTCCTACGGCTAGGAGAAGAAGGAAACGTCCAACGGCTAGGAGAGGAAGAAAACGTCCTTTGACTAGGAGAGGAAGAAAAACGTCCTACGACTAGGAGAGGAAGAAAACGTCCTACGACTAGGAGAGGAAGGAAACGTCCTACGACTAGGAGAGGAAGGAAACGTCCTACGACTAGGAGAGGAAGAAAACGTCCTACGGCTAGGAGAGGAAGAAAACCTCCTACGGCTAGGAGAGGAAGAAAACGTCCTACGACTAGGAGAGGAAGAAAACGTCCTACGACTAGGAGAGGAAGAAAACGTCCTACGACTAGGAGAGGAAGAAAACCTCCTACGACTAGGAGAGGCAGAAAACGTCCTACGACTAGGAGAGGAAGAAAACGTCCTTTGACTAGGAGAGGACGAAAACGTCCTACGACTAGGAGAGGAAGAAAACGTCCAAGGGATCCTGAAAGTTGTGAACAGCCATGTTGCTGTCATTAAAGTAATCTGTCCAGAAGCCAGTGAGTCATTACCGTAATGACAGCCACTTGGATGTAAAATGCAACTTGTCAACGCTCAGGAATAGATGTTTTTCTCCTTCTTCACACCAGGTAGAGGAAACCGAGCGACACTTCTCAGCGTTTAGTAATAACTGTCTAGTCGCGTCATCACAGCAGAGTCAAAGGGTTCAACTCCAGACATGACACCCACCGTGGACTTCTCTCCTTCTGCTTTCAGCAGTCTAGCTGTGGTGGTCTCTCCTCTCTCTCATGGACTTGGTTCCTGTATCGTCCTAGAGTCTACAAACATACAAACGGATCACACACAGGCCAGGACACACGTTAGTGCTGAGTGCTGGACCAGCACCATGGGCTCCTCCACCTCGTCCCTGTGGAAGAAGACCCCGTCTGATGGTGGATTTGTACTAGGCTTTGATCCCACCCATTCAGAGCAGGCTGCAGTGATGAAATACCGGCTGCTGGTAATAATATCTACAGCGGTGACTCATCAACTATCTGACTCACATCACAGCAGACCCATTGGTGTGGAACAGATATGCCCTCTGCTCTCCCACTTCTCCAGCTCTTTAGTAGTAACAGATATTATTTGTTCTTTGTCTCCACATGCTTGCTTATTTAACCTTAGTTTGTTTTTGTCTTTTTAGATAAATTTCCTTTGCTCCAGGCCCTGATGGGACCATGGAGGAGAAGGATGCAAATGAAGTGGTAGCAACAATCATTCCATTAGTTTATATTCTTGCTCATCCAAGTCAGGAGATACAGCACCACAGCGCCCCACAGTGGCAACTATGTACTGCAGCAGTGATGACAGAGAAACCCAGAAGCCAAGACCTTCACTTTGGTGAGTGTCTACAAATTAAGCCCAGTCCTCTAAAGCAGTAAGTGAGAAAGAAACGGTTACCTTCTGTGACAAATGAGTCATCATGCTGGTCTAATATGAATAATTCATTTCCCTAAATGGAGCAGAGAGCAATAATCCACAACGTGACTGAAGGAATGGATTGAGTGCATGCAGCAGTGTGTCAGGTGTGCATCACTAACGACGGACCGCTCCCAGCTCCGAATGCCTTTACACACAATAATACCTGAAAAAGACTTCTTTGGAAGGACTGATGTGAAATATGCTGGCGGACAAATTGCTTTCTTAGCAACCCATTGCAGCTGCTGAGGAATTGCTGTAGCGAGCTATATGGGTTCATACAGCGGAATAATAGGGCAAGGTGACATGGGGCTGGGTCACCATGGCCCTTGGAGACAGAACGGACAGCAGTGTTTTCTTACGCAGCTGGCCATGGTGACCCGAAGCTGGATTACATAAAGATCTTTTTCAGGGTGAATAACTACTCTAAATTGTGTTCCTTTGTGTTATTCCTCATGTGCTTTGATGCTGGCTGGCTTTTTCATGTCTATTCGTCCTGCAAGTGGGACAAGTGGATAAAAATTAGCCTTTTGGTAAAATGGGACGCATTTTGTGCATGACAGAAAAGTTAACCAGGCCAACAGCCCCCTCCTCTCTTATGTACAAACTGCACCTGAGATGTTCTTACTTACTAGGGTGGTACAGATGGAGTTTCCATGCTCTCTGTGTCTGTGTTGGTTCTCTGTGAGTACTCGTGAGGTTAACTGGTCACTGTAAATCACCCAGGTGTAAATGGCTGTCTGTCCTTCAGCTGGTGACTGGTCCAGGTTGAACGCCGACGTTCACTCGTCGACAGCAACCACGACCCATGAATGAATGAATGAATGAATGGACTTACAGCTGATGAATTCACCTTCTCAGAAAACGGTGCATAAGACTTATTGTATCTGTAATAATCTGTCTGTGTGGGATGAATCTCCATAAAGATGTGATGTGAACTGATTTTATAGAAAAAAAAACATTTGCTGATGTTATTCTAATTTCTTGAGATGCACCTGTACTGTATGATTGAAAAGATTTCCAACTCTAAGTATTTGTGGTTAGAATCCTCCTCACAGCAGCACTGTAACCATCCCGTCCCTGAAGGGGCTCCTAAAGAAAAGATCACCGATGTCTTCTCCGGGAGCCTGTGATGTTTTTGCAGCTCTCTTTGAAAGTATCTTTCTACAGGGAGTTCTGAACACGTCACCTCCTGCAGGTCGTCAGGCACGGCCACCCGCTGCTGAGACCTTTTCCTCTCTGTCCGTGCTCCTTTGCTCACTTTGCATCTCTCTCCTCCAGCTCATGCAGACGTTGCTCCACCCGAGAAGACACCTGCAGACAGTGAGACAGAGGACAGCCTGACATCAGGTGCACACGACCGGATGAATGAGACAAGAGATGGCTGACAACATGCTCACGATGCAACAACGTCCTGTCTCATCAGGAAGGATCTAACCTGCTGTGATCAAGACCTTTTCAAACTGATATGATACCTTCATCGAAAAGACACAGAGCAGTGATGGTGCCTCGAGGAAATCACACTGATATATGTGCTGAAGATCTCTGAGGTTTGACAAAGAGAGAAAACTGGTTTATCTGAGCTCATTTTACTCAGACAACAAAAATATGTGCATGATTTACACAGCAGTGCTCATCCATCAACAAGTGAGGCCGCCTTCCCTTTCCTCATTGAAACGGATACAGCCAGAAAGTGGATTTGTATACAGATGAAATACACAGCCACAACTCACTGAGTCTGTCGCTGAGACGATGTCAAGTGCTCGGTGAGGCTCTCGATCGCCCGCCTGGTGTCAATCTCAGCCCTGTTACACACAAAAAACAAATTCAGCAGACTGAAAACATTTACAAAGCAGAGCTCTCAGCGGCTTCTCCGAGGATATCAATCATCTCAAAGGTAAAAAAACAACTCCACGAATTCCAATGGTGATCAGGTTATCAGCATCAGAGAGGAGGACGTGTTATCTGAACGTGAACCTTGAAGGTATGTGGAGAAAACAGTCCTCCTCCTAAAGTTCCCAGGGAACCTTTTTCAGCAGTTTCCAGGCAAGAAGATGTCAAAGACCAGAAAACCACCACATTCCTTGTCAGACCTTTTCAGAAAACATGACGCCGTGTGCTTAGAAAGCATTAGTGTTTCACACTGGCCTGTTGTCTGTGGGTCACCAAAGGACACGGGATACCAAAGTGGGACACCAAAGTGGGTCACCAAAGGACACGGGATATCAGGCAACGGATGGTAAATAACATAAATAGCCCCCCCACACACACACACACACACATACCGATTTCTCCTGAGGATCTCCCTGTCCAGGTCTACCGACAGTTTTTGCTGGTCAAAGCTCAGATCCCTCAGGGACTGGTGCAGAGTATGGACCTATGTGGGACACGTTTAACACCGAATCAGCATGTTTGACTAGTTCATGCTGAAAAAATATATATATACTGTATATTATGAAAATGCCAACGTATTTATATAGAAATACTCATACATGGACTAAACAAATTCACAGAGGCTAAATGAAATACTAAAACAGTGATCATTATTAGTAGTAGTAGTAGCGTTAACAATGATGAATGATTCACAAACAAAAATAACAATGAAACTTTGAAATAACATCTCGTCATGCTACATAATGGCTTGTGTCATGTGACTGTTCTCCTTACTTCCTCTCCTGAGGGGCTGGTGTTCTTGAAGCGAACACCGGCAGACTGCGACCTTCGTCTCCGTCCCGGGGTACCTGCACAGTCCCTCGGTGGTGGACCGGTCGAGTAGCAGCGCTGGCCGTCTGGAAGAAAAAAAAAAAAAAATCGACAATTTCCCCCAAGAATTACTAAAAAAAAAAAAAAAAAAAAGAAAAAAAAAAGAACTCTTGACTCTTGATTCCAGTTGTTCCCACCTGATCCCGAACAAGCTTCCAGGTCACTGGTATGCAGGGTGGAGGCTGACACACTGGGACCATCGTTGGATCTGCTCATCCTCTGTGTCTGCAGCTGATTAATGGACTCCTCCAAATTATCCCTGAGCTGGTTCACACATGACAGACAAACAGGGACCGTTGGCAGCAGGACGCAGAGAATGGACTGCAGACAGCAGCCAAAATGAATCACATAATTAGAGAGCGAAACAGAGAGGACGACAACACGCCACGCTACCCTCACAGTCCTTGAAAGACAAATAATGAAAATGTATTTCAATACCGACGGCCACAAACACACCTGTTTGGTAAAGATACTGAATACCAGTGATGGGACGTACTGGGGCGATTGAGAAATCCAGGAAGTGTTTTGTGGGTCGTGTATTGAAGTTTCTACCGTTTGGGACGGGTGATGTCCTCGATGACGTTTGAAGGCTCGCTGGCTCCGGACGTTATTCAAATTGTGGACAGATTGGAGATACCACTATGGATAAACTCATCGTTAATGGTTTAGTGTTGGAGATCTGTGACGTTTTGGTGAGTTTTCTCACAAGCAGGATAATTTCCAAAAAGATGAATCAACTGAGCCCAGCACAGAAAGTCAACACTGAAAAGTAAATGAAGCTAACTGCAAGACAGGCCCATTCCCTGCCTTGTTCTAAGTTCAGTCACGGTCCACTGCCTTAAACCTGTTTAGACACAGCAGCTGTCCTCCTGTCGTTTTTGTATGACTTGTATGACACAAAGACAAACATTTGATAGCTGATACTATTCATCATTCGATTGTCATGTAACACACCCACATACACTGAAAAACAATGAATTACATGTCAGTGAAGAGGAGTTTCTCATCATGGCAGTTTGACATTAGTCCATTCTACGTTACATGTCAGTCTGGAATGTGTCACAAATAGTTCAATGGATGTGTCGACCAGCGGGGGGGGGGCGGGGGGGGTTGGTGGTGCACATGAGGCCACCACAAATGGACCTTTTTTTTTGGTCAAATGGACCAACTGGCTGAGAAAGCTTCAAAGCTTCCTGAAGGTTCATGTGACCATCATGACTGAACACCAAATACACATTGTGGGACCATATTATGTATGAACAAATACTGACTAGTTATTGCAGAGGAGGGTTCAGACACAATTCAAGCTTTGGCCATGGACGGAACATACCAACACAAAGGACTTACAGTTACCACGTCCACGTCCACGTGAAATAAATGCACTCTTGAAAGATGTAGTATGAAACTGAACGGCCAAAAGAGATGGGACATTATGGAAGGAGCTGACCAGAGTCATCCTGAGCCATTATTTACATACACACGTTGTCCACGCTGCGCTTCATGTGACACATGCAATTATTACGCTAAATAAATCAATTTGGAGCTTCAGGGAGCGTGGACTCTCACCACCGCCATGGCCTCAGCCTGGTCCTCGGAGTGCTCTCGGTACTGACCCAGCATCCGATCCACTCTGGTCAGGTTCCAGCTGGTGTCCTGTGAGCAGCACACAGTCGTGCTGACGGCGGAGAGTTGATGGAATAAAACCGATCATGCTCAGGTACAAACCTGCAGTGTGCTGGCCAGGGTGCTGATCTTCTCGGAGATGTCTGCGGTTCGGCCCGCACCTGCGCCCCCGTTGGCTCTGCCTCTGTCCCGGGCATGTCTGCGGGGGGCTGCTCGCCCCTGCGGCCTGCGTCCTCTCATCCGGTCGTATGAATCCGAGTCACTCGAAGTTTCCATACTTACAGACAGATGTCGTCTTCCCCGTGGCGAACAACAAGCGACGTACAAAGCAGATGGGCCGATCAGAGGTCAGAGACCCGCACGAACGACCGCAGCGTTAATCCGATTCACCGACAAACACGTCTGCTTTCCAACTTTCCTCCCCAAAGTCGATTTAGTCATTGCAAGCAAGAATGTGTTTTTCTTTTTCATCGTAGCCTTAAAAAGCCGCGTAGATACTATGATAGACACAGAGGCTGTGTGACCGACACCAGACGACATTCCTCCACCGTCTGGACATTGTTGTGGGTTATTGGTCCTCTCGACTAGCAACAAGTGGCTGCAGAGCGTTAGCTAGCTAACACAACATTGGATAACGCAACTTTAGCCTGTGTGTGAGAACCGCGTCCGCCCCACGCCAACACAACACAAGCATGAAACACAAACGTTCCGCTAAGAGCGAGCAGATTTCTGTTCGCTTTGCGAAGAGCTGTGCGGTGTACAACTACCAACTTTAAGCTTGTCTGTACTATGGCAACTTGAACTAGCCGCGTCTGAGCAGGAAAACAACGGACGGCAGAGCCGCAAAGCACGCTGGGAAGTGTAGTCCGTTGCACAGCGGCACAGCGAGGGGATGTTCAGGTTGTGAACTACATTGTCCAAAGGTATGCTTTTGCGCCAGTGCTGCCGCTCCGATGGAGAAGGAAGGAAGGAAGGAAGGAAGGAAGGAAGGAAGGAAGGAAGGAAGGAAGGAAGGAAGGAAGGAAGGGAGGGAGGGAGAGAGGGAGGGAGGGAGAGAGGAAGGAAAACAATAAGAACGAAAGCACTGTAATTAGACATGATTCAAATATATTTAATTTGCGATGATGATTAATGACATAATTTGAGCATAAGACAATTTTTCCATATACGTCAGCTGCACGGACAGTTTGTGAACATAAAAAAGAGGAGACGTGAACTAGTTGTTCTCCTCTCTGACACCAGGCGTGCCTCAGATGTCCACCCGTCCTGGTGAAGACCTCCTCCACACACCAGCGGGTTCCACCTCCAGCATCTTCACCTTCACATTCCCGCTGAAGCCGCTGGGGCCCTTTCACCGGGCAGCTCCCCTCTCCCGAGGACTGACACCAACCTCACCTGAGGTCGGCCGCCGACCACAGTCAGCTGCAAAAAAAAGCCCTTTTGATTCGGACACCGGAGGCACCAGGAGTAAATGTGTGGATATTAGTCCTCCATCGGCCCCCAGCAGCATGCCGGTGTCCCTGGACCTGCAGGCGGTGAGATGCGCCCTGTTTTGCGCTCCTGACGCTGTGCGCCGGCGCCGCGCTGCAGGACGAGTTCTGTCCCGACGTCTGTGAGTGCTCCGAATGGAAGACCCACACCATCTCCTGCTTTGACATTGATGCCCTCCCCAAGTTCCCAGCCAGCACGGAGACAATGTGAGTAGACGGATCTGTACAGCTTTTAATGTAAAGTCCCTGTGAAGTCCCTGCGGAGAGGTCAGTGCTGACAGAATACACTCTGTATTGTTTCTGTACACAACTACACACCAGCAGACAACAGAAGAATCAGTGGTAATAATTGATATCAACCCAGGTTACTGATGATTAACTAAAACTGTTATTGTTGTCTGCATTGGGCCTCTTTGCTACAGCACAGGATGTGTTTGGCATAATATTAAGTACACATGTTCATGTGTGCTCATCAAACAACCTCCAAAGTCCATATTTGGTAAACAATTGAAAGACAAATAGTGGTGTGTCTTTGTCTCTTGTCCAGTGTATTCCCCGGCTTCTTTTGTACTTTTGAACAAATGCCACTGATAAGCCGCATTTCGCATTTCATTTTTGGTGCTCGAGTCAGGATGGACGGAGGAATGGGAGGATGAAATAAATCTGCTATCATGAACGTATAGTGTTGTAAAATGTAATGTTCACACAAGCCTCACTAACCTCCTTCGCTCTAAACTTGATTAAACTTTATAGAAGACGGCTGAAGTAGCGATGTAGTGGATGCAGCAGCGACCGGCAGCTGGTCTGTGTTTCATTTGTTCTCTGACAGGATGTCATGTGTCAGGGTCACCCCTCAAAATGTGTCATGCTGCCTAAATTACCCAAGTGCAAGGTGAAAATTATGCAATTGAGATCAGTCTCGTGGCCTTGACTGCTGGAAACACATTCCCGTTTGAGACACCAACGTCCTCTGACAAGCAGAATGGTTATTTCTATTTCATATTTTTGAACAGTTAATGAGTATAATTCAGCCAAATTGTGGGAAGTCACTGACCCATAGATATTAGATGATCCGATTTATTTATTTATTCATAAAAAAGAACAAATTCAGTTTGTGTCAGAGGTATGTAAGTATGTTCTGGGCCTGTGTCTGCGTAGTGCTGGGCGATATGACCACAAATCTATATCACAGTATTTTTTTTCTTTAACATGCACAACTGTGTGTTAACCACATTTTTCATGAATTAGAGACAAATTAAGTGACATCGGACTGGACTTTTCTCTTTCAGTTCTAATGTGACCTGCAGGCGTGGAGGACACAGATCGTAGTTTCATGTATTCTTGATATTCAAAGACATGTTTGTGGCTACAACTTTAGCTCTACAACATTTGTGGCGAATTGTTTGTTCGACGTTGTTTGTTGTTAAAGCTGAAGAACTTCCTAACAACAGACACGTCTCCTCTGTTCGGTACAAGTTCTTCTGTGTCATGTTCACCTCGTTCTGGAACTTCAGTTTTGTAACTTTCACTGTTTTTATCCATGTTCACCGTTCAACGCGCTGTTGTTCACTTGACACTCACATACTTCGTTGAGTGTAACTGTAAAACAGTCCCCTGTCAAACAACGACCCGCGGCGTTGCGTTCCACCGTGCAGCGTTCCCAACGCTGTGGACCCTGTACACCGGTATCGGGGTATGTTAAAAATTTATATCAGAAGAAAAATACACACTGGTATTCAGTATGAACTGGTACACCGCCCAGTACTACGTCTGTGGGCTGATGAATCCAATGCGTGTGGATTCTCACAGACATCGTACATGTGGGGTGTGTTCCCTCAGACACTCCCCGTTGTCCATCATGCAGCACATTCACTTATCTACAATTAATAATAATGGACAGTTATAAATGTCTGCACTTTCACCCTTAGTGCTTCACAATGTGCCGGACTCACACTCACGCTCACGCTCACGCTCACACTTCCTGGCAGAAGCTGCTGTACAAAGTGCCCTCACACTCTGCTGACACAGCGTCCGTTTAGGGTTCAGTGTCTGCTCGGGGGACACTTCAACATGGATTCCATCTTGAAACCGTCTGATTCCGAGCCACTCCACCTCCTGAGCCACATCCTCTACACGTGGGTTAAAATGTGTTCATTTACCTGTGTCAGATTTCACTTGTAATAACTCCAGTTCACAACAACTCACGACAGCGAGCACACTGACTGTTCCCTTCCAGCATCTGACTGTCAGAGATGTGTAAATAAGCCAGAAGACGGCGGTGGACTGAAGTAGAATGTTCCAGCAGATGAAGTGAGAAGAAGTAAAAAGAGAAAAAAAGAAACGAATCCCTGTTTTTGTCATACGAACATGAATTCCCAAACAGCTTTTTTTTGTCCTACTTGTTGGATTTGGAGAGGGATCTTTCTGTAGGAGGTGAGATTTTCCGTTCCTGGATGACTTTACTTCCTCCATCCAGACCTGAAACCTCTTGAACCGTTTGGGATCATGTGTGTTGGAAACATCCTGTATGTTGCTGTGCAGCTGCCTCGGACTCGTCTCCCAGTCAGAGAAGAAGAGGTACGAGGACGGATCCAGCTCATCCTCTCCTCATCAGAACATCGTTTTTATCGTCAAACATTGACATTCGCACTCGGATGACGCAGCATCGGGAGCAGTTTGGGGTTCAGTGTCGGACTAACGTACGCCTCGGTTTGTAGCTGTGAACTAGTTGGTAGTTAGTTAGCTCGTTCTCACTAACCTACCTGCCTGTATGCTGCCCCCGGGTACAAACAGACATGTGTGTGTTTGCATGTTGCGTGTAAACATCACTGACACACAGGGGTGTGACCAGACACTCAGCTGACAAGACGAGACCCGCTTTTCTACTTTTAAGACACTAAAAGCACAAAATAAAAGGAGTTTTTATTGAACTGAGGGGATGTTTTATAAGCGGCATCCATGTACAACCTTAGCGGGAGCTTTGAACATATTTCCATGAATACAATCCAATGTTTCTTTTTTGTACGTGCAACCTGTGACCCAAGTACATCACAGAGTAGTTCTGTGTGTCACCGATTCCGTCAGTCGATCTTCCTCCATCTCCTCCGTGTCCAACGTTGTTTATGTGTTTTGGTCGCGGTACAAACGCCGTCACAGCGGTTTTCTGCAGCTGGTGCAGTGACGTCAGCACCCACTTCCCTTCTGACAGACGGTCCATGTCCTGTCACGGTTATTTTACTTTTGATTTTCCTTTTTTCTCTGTGCCCATGAGACAGCGCTCACTGAAAGAGGAAGTTTCGTCACGATGTCCCTCCGTGATTCTTCGTCTTTGTCAAGATTGTAAGCGACAACATCATGTTCAAGTGAAGGGAATGAAGGACCTGTGGTCCTCTGGAGTCCTTCGCTTCAACACACTCAACCAGCTGATCCACATGGCTGCTGTCGGATACGACGTTCGCAGCCGACACAATCAGACAGGTCGGGTCAGTGAACGCAGCGCTGCAGCTTGTTTTCATGAACGTCTCTCTGCCGTCGGTCTGCGTTGTTCTGGATCGTTCTACAATGGAGAAAATATTTGACATTTTTAAGACTCGTTGATTCAGAGGATAGTCACCCCCCCCCCCCCCCCGTGCTGCTTCCTGTGGATAATCAGGAGAACACATGGCATCTGAATTCCATTCTACAAAATCACATATTGACGTCTATTTTTCACAGACAAAAGGAGGTGAGGAGGGAAAGCAGCAGCAGCAGCAGAGAACTCATCTGGTAGATGCGTCTTATCTCTTGGAATTGTTTTATCTCGATTTGATTCACTGACTTTGTTGTATTTTTAGTTGCCAAGCAACAAATGCATTGAGTCTCTTCGTTCAGTTCTTGAAATGTGCCCGTGGAATCTAGAGGTTCCTGCTACGCTGTCTTACCTCCTCCAGCCCAGATGATCCCTGATGTGATTTGTCTGTCAGGGTTCAGTCAGGTCGTATTACATCGAATAAATAATCGGGAACAAAACGACATAAATGTGCCATCTCATCAATGCATGTCTTGATGTTCTCACCATGTGCACATGTGTGCACACTGAGTGCTCAGAGTTGCTCCTCGGTGTACTTGTGGGGGTGACTTCATGTGTCACTGGGAGTCAGAGAGGTGGAAAGGAAAGCACAGACTGCTCCAGAGCCTCTGGAGCGTGACTCTCCACAGCGTCTGGACGATGCATTCAAACACAATATTTACTTTTCACAGAGAGCGTTCCATTTGAGAGTGATCAGGAGGGAAAAGGACTTGAAGGGAAAGGGAGGAAACACAGTCCTTCAAAAGTCCGAGGATTCCTGTCGACCCTCGACCGCTCTCATTCATGAAGAAGGAATCGTTGATTTGTAACTGTTCTGTCAAATTGTACCACCTCAGTTATTTGTAAAAAGCCGTGTCCCACCTCTTTTTGTCTTCATGCTGGGGGGAGGGACAACCAGTGTCGTGGACACAAGTCTCGTCAGGAATTTCTTTCCTCGCCATGCACACACGCTGAAGCCCGCTGGAAAAAGTGCAGGTTGAAATGTGCAAAGGAATCTGTAACGGCCCCCTTCTCCGAGTCACCGCAGCCCCCATGGTAAACACAGCAGTGTGTCGGTTTAATGAAGACACTCTTATGAATGATGTGGCCTCTCCCCACTTCAAACCCGCTTCCCAACCTGTTTGTTTTCTCTGGTCTACGTCCAAAGAGACAAATTGAGGGAGTAATTTTCTCCTTAAGCCAGAGAGATGGGCTCACTGCTCCCACGCTACTGAGGGGAAGCACATGCTGCGGTATGTGGGTTCGAGTGAGTCGGCCAGGCGAAAGGTTCTGATGGCGTGTGTTTGGTGTCTGCGTCTGTTTGTTTGAGTTTGTCAGAGCGTGGAGCGTCGGCCCACTGACCCCCCCACCCACCACACCGCTGCTATTTAGCCAAATCTAACCGAGTCCAATCCCTGAATCTCTGCTGCCACGGCTCCCTGCTTCACTCCGACTGGTCGAGGCAGAAGGCCGTCCACTTGTTCTGAGCCTGTAGTCGGACGTTTTTTAAGAGCTGCTCACGTGAATGCTGGTTTGTGTTAGAAAGCGTCATCAGAGAGCTGACGTTCTACCGTCTGAGGTTCAAGGTCGGGTTAAAACGGACCCACACGCTGTTCCCAGGTACAATCAGACCTCATTCTGCCTGCTGGGCTTCAAACAGAACATGACATCAACACACGCGGCGACCATCGAAATCCTTTTTTCCGTTTTTGAGTTGTTATTTCTCCCGTTAAATTGTGATCCACCACAACAATGTGACGTTAAACGTCTCGATGGACATTTTCGATTAAATCAGATGGGGTGCCGTCCCGTTTTTGGTTCCCCGTGAATCAAAGCTGCAGCCAGAACAACAACAGAACAACAGAAACATTGTCGCTGGGCTCGTTGCAGCCGATCTGTAGGCGCTGTCAGCGCAGCCTGCGGGGCTCCGTCCAGCATATAACACTCCATAAAACCTCCGGCTGAGGACAATGCAAAGCCAAATGTTTCCAACATAGCAAAGTCCCCACGTTTAAACTCTTTTTTACTTAGATCAACATTATGTGACTGTTATATGAGCTGTGATATTTTTTTTTTAAACTTGTTACAACCCTGTACGATTGTGGTTTTTGGACCTGTAGGCTGCACAGGCAATAAATCCACGGTGCCACGTTTGTCTTTACTTCGCCGTCAGGACTCTCGTTCTAATCATCTGTTCTGATGGAAGAAGGCTGAAACATGACGAAACACACGTAACTCTGATGTTGTAGCTTCATTATTGAACTTCACGTTAGTCCTTGTTGACCATGAAAGTTCCAAAACTCAGATGAAGTCAGAGAAGTAAACACACAAACCTCTGTGTCTGTCTCCGACCATGAAACGACAGGAGATGACAGCTTCTCCTCATCTGTTCACCTCCTCCGCGTCTCCCCCAGTGGTAGAACAGTGGTCTTAGTGCTGATGCTCAGCGATCGATTGGTCGAACCAGCAGCAGGTCGGGACCGTCGTGGTGCCTTTGCTGTGTTGTTCTGTCAGAAACAGCCACGTTACCATCAGGTCCCCAGTCTTTTACCCCTCACAATGAAACTGTATCATTCCTAGTAGTAGTGGTAGTAGTAGTAGTTTTCATTCCACCAAACACGGTCTCAGTGTGTGTGTGAAGTCATCAATGTCAGTCAACTACATCGTAAACGTGTTCATGTGAGATAAATTCTGTTCACAAAGTTCAGCGCTGTCACCACGTACCAGACGCGTGTGCTGGGTTTTTGATGCAGCAGCAGCAGCAGCAGCGACTGACGGGGGCCGACCCCCCTGAGAGAGCTTTGGGCCGGGGGCGGAGCTCAGCGCTGAGACCAGAAAGGAACTGGAGCGACACGTGCTGTGGACGCGTTAATGAAATAATGGAGTCATTGGTCAATAACAAGTCAGTAATGTCATTGGAGGGTGTGGAACGTCGCTGAATGTCGTCGCTGTAGTCGGCGCCAGAACCCTCTTTGAAGGAAATCAAACACACGTTCCTATTTCATTCCCTCCCGTCATGTTTTTATTGGGTGAGCCCTGCGTTCCCTGCTCATATGGACCTCAGTCTTCAGCGCGTACGTGGAAACTGTCCGTCCATTCATTGTCATGTAGCTGTCACATTGATGTCACTGACGCTCATGGGACATTGTGTACGTTGAATATAAGAGTGAATGTAAATGTTGCTAACGACGTAGGGGGCTCAGGTACTATGAGCCCGCAGGTGGGGTGGGGGGGTGATCAGCTCCCTGATGAAATCCCAGTGTGTGATGTCAGAGACGTGTCTGATCTGTACTTTGATTTTAGTTTCATGCACACAAGGACACAATGGCTGTTGTGCAACAAGCCACAAGGGGGCGATCAGGCGTTTTTGACCGGTTGTCACTGGATTTTACAAACGTCCACCGTCGGGTCAAAAACCTCGAAACAGACGTCGTATCCGATCTCCGTCTCCTTTCTCATCTGTTCACCTGCACACTGGCACGTTTTATGGATTCTGGGTGTCATGGTTCCGTCCAAGTTCTTCACATGTGGAACACCTGGCGTGCTGTGCAGCACATACAGGTGCTAACGTGTCTGTCTTTTGTCAAGCAGATGGCTTTTCGAGACGCGCCTGTCCTCCGTACCAGCAGAGGCTTTTGCAGACCTGGTGAACGTCTCAAGGATGTGAGTCGTCTCACACACTAAACACTGACACAAGCTCTTGACTGTCTCTCATGCACCTGCCCCCCCCCCACCCCCCCCCAGCAGTCGAAATGCTCTGTTCAGCATCACCGCTGGCTGATCACAACAGGAAGCGCTAATGAATCCCATCAACAGGAATGACGCTCCTCTGACGGCCGTTTCAGCCGAGCGTCATGTCTCATGTCTGTGCTGGTTCCAGACGTCCACGGGCGCTGGAGACCGCCCCAGTCGGACACATGTCTCCAGACCACACGTAGGAGCGGGGGGGCTGCGTAAACCCCCGACAGCCCGTCTCCTCGTCGGCCGTCGAACCAATAAAACAATGAAAGTCCTCAGTGATTCAACTGGTGGATGTTGATCCCGTCAAGTTCAGGGTTTATTTAAAGAGAGTTCTTCTTACCAAGTAATACCACATGGCCGAGAGTGGCTGATGAAGGGGGAATGTGTATGTGAGGGGCATACCTTTAAAATTACCCGACTTGAGGGGATTTATGTGGACTGATAAACGCCGGAAAAGAGTTGGCAGACACTTGATCTCATTTATGAACCCCCCCCCCCCCCCCCCCTCGTTCTGACGGTGCAGAAACATCCCGAGTATTTCACAAAATACAACTCAGGCACATAACTTGGCATGAAGTGTGCAGTTGATCTCTTTCAGATATATTTCTGTGGACGTGACGCTGCGGAGGCTGGAGAGGCACTCGTTCCACAATCTGAGGAAAGTCAGCCACATGTGAGTAGAGAGGGGGGGGGGGGGGGGGGGGCAAAGTCCAGCAGCATCGGCTCTCTTCTCAGTGGGACAGAGATGTGTGGCTGCAGTCTGGTGGGTGGGTGGCCCACACACATCCACGGCCCCTCCAGCACCTATCCCATCCTGAGGATCCGCCCCCGCCGTGTTCTCTGTCCATCTCCAGTTCCTGGGGATGTGGTTCATCACCGGGGAGTGATGAACCACAGCCGCTGGCACGCCAACGAGCTCCTTCGTTGTCCGGGCTTATTAGCGCCCTCGCTCCACGTCTGGAATGCAGACAGACGGTCCTTCAGAGCACGCGGTCGGGGTGGTATCTGTGCTCCGGGGGGATTTCAGACCAATCTGCTGTTGATTGGTGCGGTGTTGTGCCGTACACGAGTTAATGGCGTCTCTCTCGGGTTTCCTTCAGGGTCAGACTCAAATTAATGCTCCACTTCCTGTTGGCTGCTGGAGGGCCGGCAGCTGCAGCCGCAGAGAGCTGAGGCTTCTTAGGGGGTTTACGGAGGAGTCCTCCAGAGCCGGTATGAAAGAACGCCAACATGAGACGGAGGCACCGGCCGACAAATGGATCTGAAAGGATTTGGATACAAATAGTTGTAGCTGCTCGGTTTGGCCCTCATCAGTCGTACACGTACACACGTACACACGTACACACGTACACACGTACACACGTACACACGTACACACGTACACACGTACACGTACAATCAGACGGTCTCTGATCGGATGTAGGCGGGGCTTGACCCCAGATGACCCCAGATGACCCCAGTGGTTCTGTGCACTCAAAGAAGCTGCTGCTGCTGAGGAACATGGTCATCCTGCTCCATCGTCTCCCTCCTGTCACCGACTCTTTCCTCCACCACGTCACCTTGTGCTTTGCTCTCATTGGTCCAACTGTGGCCATGTTCCCTTGACATGCGCCTTTGGAGGGTCCACTGCTCGTTCCCGACTCCTTCCTAGATTTGGGGGGTCATCCTACAGTAGGAGAATGACGCTGGGGTTCAAGTCAGTGGTGTGTTCTATGTGGGATGTAGGGTTGTAAGCAGAGCACAGGGAAACTTCTCCAGCCCTCAGGTGTGAACGTTTTAACAGGTGTCAGACAGAAGAGCGTGGCACCACGTTGTCATATCTGAGCTGACCCTGTAATATGTCAGAAATACTGTAAGAAACGCAGCCCTCAGGTCATGAACCGCACAGGGAATGAC
This sequence comes from Lampetra planeri, assembly GCF_965212315.1. Taxonomy (NCBI): domain Eukaryota; kingdom Metazoa; phylum Chordata; class Hyperoartia; order Petromyzontiformes; family Petromyzontidae; genus Lampetra; species Lampetra planeri. Next base: position 21,183 of record NW_027615774.1, read on the forward strand.
ACAGAACATCAACGCAAAACCATCCTCCAAACAATCATTCACCAAAACAAAACAAATCTCACACTGGAACGACCTCAAGAAAAAAGAAGGAGATGGTACGTTTGGACACGTGGAGTGTCCACAACTCAGCCCCCGAACTACTGAAACCCCCTGATGACTGATTCTGGTCCTGATCTCAACATTGGAGTGAAAACACTAAAATAAAAAATCTACAAAAAAATGGCGTGTGGAGCGCCACCTGCAGGTTGAAACCTCCACCACTCCCCCAGCAACGGCTCATCCTGAAGCCCTCCTGCTCCCCGTTACTAGAAAAAGACCAGTAGTGTACACACACACACACACACACACACACACACACACGTGTATATTAGTGCTGTCATTGTATCGTGTTAATTTGATTAATTAATTACGCCGCAATTTAACGTGTTAAAAAAAATAACGCAATTAATTATAAGTATCAACGGTGACGATCCAATGCTTGCGCATTTGAATTTTGGACCATTGAAGGACCCGTAGTCTTCTCGGCCGCGCTACGTCACCTGCGCCGGCAAATTGACAAGGCAGTGGTCAACAATAACAGACATGGACAAGACTCAGGAGGATGAGGCTAGTGTGTCTTCAGTCGGGACACTGAACGACAAGTTGACTTAAAGAACAGAGACGGGACGATAAATAAAAACGCTGTGATTTGTAGTTTTTGCTAAAAGGAGTTCTCTTACCACCGGAGCAACTCCAGCCTGACGTACCATTGAAATGAGAAACATGTTCAGGCAAGTTCCTCCGTTGCGAGTGCGGCTAGCGGGAGCTCGCTCCGCCAACGCACGCTAGCTGAATTTGGGAAACGAATGAGCAAATCCACAACAGAAAAACTGACAAATACAATCGCAAAGTGGGTTGCTGCTGATTGCAGGCCAATTTCTATCGTCGAAGATAAGGGTCTACAGGAGGCTTTCCAGGTAGCAGCGTCAGACCCTACTTTTGTTTTACATTTTCCAATAATGCACATGGCCTAACTGGTTTGCGGATGTTCTTGACCTTTACTTTTGGATTTCATTTATGAAGCACAGTTCACCAATAAAAAATTGGATTTCAAACCTTCTCTTCTTACTGTATTCAATTGATTAGTCATGCACTACAATGTTTTAATATCCTAGAATTCAGATTCTTTATCAGGAGACCTTTAGCAGATATGACATTAAAATGTGATTAATTCGATTAATTAATTACAAAATCCTGTAATTAATTTGATTATATTGTTTTAATCGACTGACAGCACTAGTATATATTTGTGTGTGTTTCATTTTGTTAGCGGCGTTTCCCTGTCGCTGTCTTTGTTTGGAATGAATCATGTTCACATATGACAGAGGAGAAAGGGGGGTGAGGGGGCTCAAATCCCTAAGTGACAGTTATCAGATTGTCTCCGTGTTCTCCGGCGTTGACACGGTACACCCCACTCACCTGAAGGTTGTTGGTTTGTGCCACAGAGTCTGTCTGTGTGCTGAGTGTCTGCCGGGGGGAGCCGAGGGCCAGGACACACGGTCCACACCTCCGAGGTGTCTGGTCCAGGGCGGGCCTGAGTAAACACTCGAATAAAACCCTGGTCTGGACCGGGGCTGTCTGCACCGTGTTCCGGCCCGTCAGTTTGTGAATGTGTGAACAACACTGAGACGCTGCTCACAGACAACGGTGGACCGAACGCGCTGGGGTGGATCTGATCTCGTCCTTGTTCTTACAGAGAGATCCGGAATGCAAAGAGTCTGACCTACACGGACGCAGAGGCTTTTAAGAACCTACCGACCCTCAGATACTTGTGAGTCCTCTTCGGTTTCGATCCAGTTGAGCGGTGAATGAATCGTCAGTGATGTCATCTGTTTCCTCACTGGTTTTCTTTTTTCTTCCTTCCACCCAGGGGGCTGTTCAACACAGGCCTTTCATTCTTCCCCAGTTTGAACAACATCCACTCCAGTGACATGAACTTCATTCTGTGAGTTGTGTGTCTCATGTTCTCTTCACCGTCTCACACTTACAGAAACAACTAATCACACTTCATTGTACAAATGAACCAGAGGAACAATATGTACAATCCCTCTCTACCGCCTCTTGAGGGACAAAGGGGTACTACAACCCAAGACGGCCCCGAGCGAGTTTGTTCAGAGGTTTTCTGGGTCATATCGACCTCACATGTCTGAAGGACATGGAAGGACAAGGACTTCGATGACTTCATCTGAGTTAACTGGCTCGTCAAATGTCGCTGTGTGTGTGTGTGTGTGTGAGTCCATCCATCCGTCGGCCCGCGCCCCAGTCGGTGAGTGTGTGTTCGTCTGTTTTCACTCAGACCGACGTGGTTCCTCTGTTTGCAGGGAAATGGTCGACCATCCGTACATCACTGAGATCCCAGCGAACGCGTTCAGGGGCATCACCAGTGACGTGCTGACAGTGTGAGATGCTGAACACACACACACACACACACACAGCAGACAGTCGTAACCGCTCTGATGTCCGGTGTCAGTGGAGCAGGTCACCTCCACGTGCATCGTGTCCACATGGAAACGGACCTGATACACTGAAGAAATGTGTGCGTCCAACACACACACACACTGAAACGTCGTCCGACTTAGTGACGCACACATGACGACCTTTCACTTTTCAAGATGGCGGAGGACAGCAGTGACACCAGCGTCACCACGGGGGACGTCACCTACCGATAGAATTCAGGCCAATGCTAAAGTTAGCTTGCTAGCTGGTAACGACTTTCAGTCGTTGACGTTGTGGCGTACGTCTGGTTCTTGTGTGTGATCGATTGTCGTCTTCACTGCCGATTGAGGTTTAAGATGTGAGGTCAGAGGTCGATGTGTTGGAGATGTTCACAACGCTAGCGTAGCGTCATTCCCGGTAAGTGTGTGACGGCATCGCCTGAACCTGTGGGAACATAGTGTGCATAGTGTACTATGTACTACAAAGAAGTGTACTAACAGAAGTATGAGACTGGAGACACAGCATCCGATTCGAGCGCCTCCCCTCAAACTCGGACCAACGTCACAGATGAAGCTGAAGCTGAAGCTGAGCCTCATCCGACTTCACATCTGGTCTTTGTATCCATTCATTGGTTGGGTTCCCGACCCGGTCCTGGAGGACCCCCTGTCCACACACCTGGGTCGGTCTCTGTGAAGTCCTGCAGAGGTCCGACTTGCATCAGGTGTGTGGGACCAGGGTGCAGGGTGGGGGTCCTCCAGGACCGGGTCGGGAACCCCTGGGCTCTCGTTTAACAGCAGTAAGACTTGAACAAAGTACTAACGATTCAGTTCAATTCAATTCAATTCAATTTATTTGTATAGCCCAACATCACAATTTACAATTGTCTCGATGGACTTGACAGTCCGACTTGACAAAGGCCCTGGGCCAAAAACGTCGTCCCAGATACATTCTTTGTTTGTTCTGTTCTGTTCCTTATTTTTTCTGCCTGAAAAAAAAAAGGAAAAAATAAGTCTACGCCTTTATTCTATTCATAAAGTTTATGTCTAATAGTATTATATTAAGTTATTCAGGTTATATTTATTATTATATATAGTTATGAATGATTCAGGTTATATTAAGTGCCATTACTGTAACACATGTATAACAATGATATATATAACATGTAATTATATATACTATGATTAATAATCATCCATCTAATGTTTCTTCTCTTCCAGGATGCTGTATGGAAACGGCTTCAGAGAAATCCAGCATCACGCATTCAACGGAACCAAATTAGACCAAGTGTACGTAACGATGGGATGGTCTTCACATGGCAGTTAAAGGCTCATTCTGGGAATTTTGTTGCGTACGTGTGATAGTTCAACGTTTCTTCAAGCGACGGACGTGTGTGATTCAGAAATAGGAGACGCCACGCTCTTGAAAACATCCACGGACGATGTGTTGTGGCTGTAGTCTGTGACTATACATGGACTATACATTACCACTGGGGGGGGGGGCAGTTAATGAGCGTCCCGTCAGACAAATCATCTGATTTACACGACTTCCATTCGCTCTTTGGCGGGGATGAAAACCTTTTTGACATGTGTTTGACGGGTGCGCTCTTTGGGCGGGGAATGAAAACCTTTTTGACATGTGTTTGACGGGGTGTAGCACCCCCCCCCCCCCCCCCCAAACACACCCAGGTAGAACGGACCTGGCGTCTTCAGAGTGGCACGTGTTGATTATTGACTATTGACGACTAGGAGCCTGCTCTCGTCCGTAGCACAGTGTCCCAGCGTGACCCCCCCCCCCCCCCCCCCACCGACACGGCCGTCACACGTCTCTCATCCTCATTAGATGTGATGTGTTTAAGGAGCGCGCTGTCCGTCGTTTGACGTGTCCTGTCTGGCTGTTGAAACGTGCCCCCCCCCCCACCCCAGTAAAGTTGAATTTGTCCTTTCTGTCCAGTGACCTTCACAGGAACACATATTTGACCAAGATGGATGAACGGGCTTTTGCGGGCACCATCAGCGGCCCCGTGCTCCTGTGAGTACCTGACAGGTCAAAGGCTGCAGACACTCAGTCCAACATACTGTTACTGCTGTAACGTAACACCCCCTCCCCCCCCCCCAACATAAGCTTTGACTCAAAGTCAGATCCTTTTAGACTCGGTGCTTGTTCTTTTCAGATCGTCTGTTATGAACTGACTCTAAACAGGAGGGGTGCAAACGACCCGAGTTTCACTGAAAAGAGACAAAGAGTGGGAATTTGGACAAGAACCACTTCCCCCCAGTTTGAAAATGTCTCCAAAGCCCTTGGTTGGTGGGACAGGGACCACTTGATGTCTGCAAGTGACATTTTAGTCTGCAGGTGTGGACAGACAGACAGGATGATCCGTCTCGTGTGTGTGTGTGACTGAAACTCCTTTTCAAACGTCAGAGCATCGTCTCCACCTCCCAGATCCCAGGATTTAAACCGGGGGTTCAAAGTGCACCTATAGGACGTCAGCCAACATCACAGTGACGTCGTTCATGTTTACATTGTGTTCATGGTCGACTCTCTCTCAGCTTTGACGTTTCCTGACCCGTTCGTGTTACTTGTCTGGCCAAGAAGTGAAGGAGTGATGGTCTCTTTGTAGGAATTAAACATATTTACATAATATATTAAGGAAAAATGTGCAAATATAATGAAATCACACCTGAGTGCTTCAGTTGTGTGTCTGTGTGTGTGTTCAATTTTTTGAACTAAGCAGTGATGCCGATCATTTGATCAACTTTTAAAGAAATAAACTCACACATCATCAGTCAGAATCAGGAGGAATGACCCAGAAAAGACCAGTCTTTGTCCAACAGATTGGGACTTATTCATAAAACAGATATCCCAGTAATTGTTTCCAGAGCAGAACCAGGTATCAGGGCAGGAACACGTCGACCAGACCCATGAACTGGACCCAGATTATTTGCACTGTATCTGATTCCCGTTCGTAACGTGCAGACTGGGTGAAGCAGGTCTATAAAAACACGTCTATAAAATGGATCAAATACCATCACAAATGAAAATCAGCGCTCCGAACAGGAAATGACACCGAGTGTGTGTGGGACAAATGTTTCTTTGATACTTTTGTTTCCAATTCAATCAGTTCACCCGTGTTGGGAGGCGTTCGGTGCCAAGTCGACACCGTTTACGACGCAGATCTAGTTGCTGTGTGGCTCCGACTTAGTAACTGAGTGTTGTGGGTTTGTGTCCCGACTGAGGTCATGAGTTAAACAGCTGTGACTGGAAAGTGTCCCCCCAGAGAGGAAAAGAAAATCAGACTTAGACCAAAAAAAAAAAAAAGTCATTTGGGTCTCCAGCAAATATTGAAGTGGGTGTTTTATATTTTTCTGTGTGAAATGGAATGAATGAGCAGATACAAGCACCTGGAGATGACTCGGGAACTAAAACCAGCAGGAAGGAGAACGTGTCCGTGACCCTGAATGGATCCAAGACCACAGCTCGTCTGCCTGATCTGTGGGAGCTGAGTGACGCTCCGACTTACTGGACTTTGTGTGTCTGTCTTCAGCGACGTGTCCCTGACAGCCATCACCTCCCTGCCGGCCACAGGTATGACTTCCCTCCGGGAGCTGAAGGCGCGAGACGCTTGGGCCCTGAAGAACCTCCCACCCATCAAAACCTTCAAGCACCTGAGCGTCGCCAACCTGACCTACCCCAGCCACTGCTGCGGCTTCAAGGACCTCAAGAAGAAACGGGGGTGAGCTTCATCCGTCAACTTCGATAGAAACGTGCCGGGACTGTGTTGGTTGACGGTGTGGGGGCTCCTCCACAGAGGGCAGCTCCTCTTGTATGATGTGGATGTTGGCAGCGACTGAATCGACTCTGACGTACTTACCTCGAAGGTCTCGTGCGGCGGCCATCATTAGTGTCACTCACTGGTGTTATTGTAGGAAAAAGACGGAACAGGACTCCGAACAAGAACCGCTTCTCTTGAACCGTGGGTTTGTGTCTTTCAGCTTCTTGGAGTACATCATCTGCAACCTGACTGCTTTCTACGACCAGCATCACAAGCGCTCCGTGGGGCCGCTGCGCACGCGTTCCCTCCGAGGAGACGGCGTCAAGGAAACGGCCCCTGACCAGGAGCCGAGCGAGCCCCAACGAGACGTTCGAGGAAGCGACTTCCACAGCAACCTGCACTACCACTACTTTGGGGGCTTGCCCGATGAGGACGTGGGCTTCGGTGAGACCCTGAAGAACCCCCAGGAGGACACCAGCCAAGACTTCGACAGCCGCTACGACTACGTGGTGTGCGAGGAGGGGGAGGAGGTGTCCTGTGCACCGGTGCCGGATGAGTTCAACCCCTGCGAGGACATAATGGGCTCGGCGTTCCTGCGGGTGTCCGTGTGGTTTGTGAGCCTGCTGGCCGTCGTGGGGAACGTGCTGGTGCTCCTGGTTCTGCTCACCAGCCACTACAAGCTCTCCGTCTCCCGCTTCCTCATGTGCCACCTCGCCTTCGCCGACCTCTGCATGGGGATTTATCTGCTGCTCATCGCCTCCGTCGACCTCCACACCCGGGCCGAGTACTTCAACCACGCCATCGACTGGCAGACGGGCCCGGGCTGTGCACTCGCCGGTTTTTTTACGGTGTTTGCCAGCGAGCTGTCTGTGTACACGTTGACCGTGATCACCCTCGAAAGGTGGTACGCCATCACTTTTGCGATGCGCCTCGATCGCAAGCTGCATCTTCACCATGCGGCGGCCGTGATGCTGGCCGGCTGGATCTTCTGCCTGCTCCTGGCGTTGCTCCCGCTGGTCGGGGTGAGCAGCTACCAGAAGGTCAGCATCTGTCTGCCCATGGACATCCAGTCCACGGTGGCTCTGGTCTACGTCCTCTCGGTGCTGCTCCTCAACATCGTGGCCTTTCTCGTCATCTGCGCCTGCTACATCAAGATCTATTGCACGGTGCACAACCCCCACTATCGGTCCGGATCCAAGGACACCAACATCGCCAAGCGCATGGCCGTTCTGATCTTCACCGACTTCCTGTGCATGGCACCGATCTCCTTCTACGCCATGTCAGCAGTGCTGGACCAACCGCTCATCACCGTGTCCAACTCAAAGATTCTGCTAGTGCTCTTCTACCCGCTCAATTCCTGCGCCAACCCGTTCCTCTACGCCATCTTCACCAAGGCCTTCAGAGGAGACATCTTCATCCTCCTCAGTAAGGTGGGTCTGTGCCAGCATCAGGCGCAGCTCTTCAGAGGACAGACTGTCTCGTCCAAAGGCAGCAGTGGGACATCTCAGGTCCGTAAGGAGAAGGTGAAGCTGAGGAGAGGAAGGGGGGCAGGGCCAGAAGAGGTGCCCATCCACCTCAAGAAGTGCTACGGACACGGCTCCCGGCAGCCCAACCCTGAAGAGAGCCAGGACGCAGACACGTGAGCCGCCGCCGGCCGAAGGTGTTGGGACGAGAGACGTGTTTGTGGACCCATCGGCAGAGAACTCGGGTCGTCTGTCGCTGTAGTTTCCAGGCCCAGTTCAGCTGTTTTCACCATCTCTGCTGTGATGATTTTATGGTGCCTGTGGTTGGACAATATCAAGTGTTGCTGAAATCGGAGCTCCACTTCATTTCAGTGGATTTTTCGAGCAGAGCAGACGATAAAAACCTCAACACACACAAAACCTTGTAAATGCAATGTATTTTTTCAGTATCTTGAATTCTATATTTTGAGGGTGTGCGAGTGATCTCACAGTCTGGGATTGTGACACAAAGACGTACTCACCGCTGCTCCACAGATAAGATACAGCCTGCTGGCTCAGCGCCGTAAACCAGTAGACAAAAATAGAAAGAAAAGGTATCTGTACACAAATGGACGTGTTTGGGGACTCACTGATCAATAAAGGCCACTTGGAAATCAGATGTCTGTAAGTCTGAATGGATGAGTGATGAAAGTCCTAAAATACTAATGTACATGATCTGAGTCTCCTGAGAGCAGATCGCCACCGGCTTTACCTTTATTCTGCTGGAGGGTTGGGGGGGTCTTGGAAACACCTGACCACATCGGGTCCATCGAGTCCAACACCCCAAAATGTTTTTCAATGACACTGGAGCCTCCGCTCACCGTGTTCCAGACCTGCAGGAGGGTCTCTGCCACGTTCACTGCCCCAGTGACAACATCCCATCCATGAGACCCTCCATGTGAGACCCCCCCCTGCACCTCCAGTCAACATTGACACACTCACAATGGCAGGGCTGGGGAACATCAGTGTGAATGACTGAGTGAGGAGGAAAAGTTTACGTTTCATACATCACATGAACATCTGTTACTTTATAAAGGCACAATCAGCCGTTATCCCGGGGAACAGAAAATCCCTGCGTTTAGAGCGTCACTCCTCACGTCCGTCCGTCCATGGGCACAGATAGGATTCTGACCGCCGGAGAAAACCGCACAACGTTGTGGTTTTCTTAGCAGAATCACCATGATTCCATTGTATGAACTGGGCCACCATGACCAATCAGTGTCTGGTTCATTGGCTGTCCAGTCGACATTTTACAGTCTGTAATCACCGGACCATGATCCATGTCCACAGCAGGCTTCTTTCACTGATTAGCATGTGCGTTACATTGTCAGGGATCCTACAGACGATATCTGTCCTAAATCATGTCATATTTGTAAAATAAAGCAGTTTTTGTTTTTTCTACAAAATTACTTTTTTGCCTAAGTGAGCTCATTGTGATTATTTGATTCAGTTTCCTATTTAGAAAAAAAAAAGGCCATTATTTTAAGGGGGTGACGATTTAAGGAGGGGGAAAAAAACCACCAAAACCACCGTTTCTGACCTCTGTATCTAGCCCACTAAAGTCCTCCTGGACAGGACTGGGGTACAGGACTTGGAAGGACGGAATCCCAACGGAACAATGCATTAGAAATGGATACAGGTTCTGTCCCGTTGAGCTCTGAGCTCTACCTCCTCCAAACAAGCTAACGTGCCAGCTGGACCAGCTGCTTCTATTGAAGCCGCCCGGCCTGTGGAGGAGAAGCTGGACTCCAGGGCCTCATTACCAGCAGCTCAGACCCAGAGGATCACCAGGGCCCACTTCAGAGGCAGCCGCTGGATACGGTACTCTTCAGGGGTGATAAACGATCTCCTGCCGAAGGGACGTTCACAGTGAAGGTCAGAAACCTCAGCAGGAACGAAGACAGCACCACACCTACAGCTCCGTTCCGTAGGACTTCGAGCGCCCACCAGACGCTGGATTACACAGCCTGAACGTGGGTTTGAAGAGCGGCTGCAGAGACAAGCAGCCATTCTAAATCTGGAGCACGTCAGCCCAAACTGCAGCCTGAAGGGTGAACCAAGTTACACATTGAATCGATCCCCACGATCCAGATGTTCATATCTTAAGGTCCATGGGACATTTCTGGTGAGATTAATGCCACGTCCTTAAAATATATAGATTTTTAACCTGGAACCACATAAGTGGGAGTCACAATTGTCTATATCTGAATGTGACCGATTCAAAAATGTCCTAGTTTAGTTCTTGCAGGAAGTAGAGGGCCCGCGTGGGCTGATGATGTCAGGTAACACGTGAGAGGCACCGTAGAAAACTAACACGGTCCAGAGAGTAGATGTGTTAGAGATGGATGGGATGTTTTCATGTTCTCACACCGACAGAACCGACTCGTTCAATCTGAGGAGCACATTCCAATCCGATCCTCAAAGAGGGTCAGACATGTTAGATCAAAGCACGACTACTTCTGTTCCAAATTTGATTTTAATTTAAAAAAATTAAATGAACAATCCATTTTCATGATCTGAACAGCAATTAGAAGTCATGACAGAAAGCACGTTTCACACAGACATCTCACCTTCAGTGAACACCAGAAAACTGAAGAACAGATGAAAAAGGCACAAGCAAACACCCAAAACGCTTGGGATGGACAGAAGAGCTACGGACTACGGACCGACGTCTGAGCCACCCATCCATCATCTGGTCATCGGACTAGAAATGTGCTCAATTTGAAATACGGTGGGAACCCGTCAGCAGACGGGAGGGGGGGGGGGGGCGATGCTTCTTTAAAATATACTTCACTACACAACCAAACTGAGCCAGAAAGCACTTACTTTATTCAATTAGTGACACGGGGCACCAACACAACCGGGGGGCACCTGGCCCCTGCATCCTCATTAAAATCACAGTTAAAACCAGAGCACGTGTGTGGTGACAAGGGGCGTCCACTTGTTGGACTGGGGGAGCACAGGTGGGCTCCACCGAACAGAAACCTTCATTTATCATCCGGATAAACAGGACGGGAGTGTGTGTGGGGGAGGGGGGGGGGGGGTGATGTTTGGAATGACGCTCAGAGGCAGGCAGGGGAAACAATACTTCTACTCCTTAGGTTGGAAATGCCTTGATGCAGCTGTGATTTCAAAGCCTCTAAAACGACAACGGGCTGATAGCGACGTCATCTGAGTCTGTCGTGAAGGCAGCAGAGCGTGGGCTTCACCGAGACACCAGCCGTCATCTACAGGGTTACGATGAATGACCTCTGACCCCTGCAGCGGGCCGTCATCCTGGTCCACTACGCCTGTACGATGTGAAATGCTTACTGTCAAATGGGTGAGTTCTCTCAGGTGCTCGGACAACACGTCTGCAGCTCACAGGTCGTTGGGTTCAGTTCTCAGAGACTCACAGCTTTCAGCTCCACAAGAGGAAGGACTGAAGCAGGCACGGCTCCCTGCTTCTTCTGTCTCACCATTCAGCATCACCGATGGCTTTGGAGAAGACATAGTCTCTCCCGTTCAGGTTCATGATCCCATCCTTCAGGTGGAACTTCCATTTGTTCTTACTTCTGTGGATCTGAGGGGAAGATGGACCGAGTTCAAGCAGGAGGGTTCATGGAGTCAACTCGAAAACACCATCTCTACACAGTCTAATGTCTGAATACAATCGGTGACGACACTCTTGCAGGCTGAGCGCCACCTGGTGGCTGGTAACATACTGACACCTACAGGCTAGGAGTGGACACTGCATCAAGAATGAAGCTGAGGAGGGTGAACCGAGGCTGGTGTTTTCCTCCCCCGTCTCCATCTGATCCTTGGTTACACCAGTGGAACAATGATCTGCTGACGTTCTGTCCTCATTACTGATGTCTGCTGCGTCTCCCTGAACTGGACACCGATTGGCTGGAAGGAGGAGGGAGTGTGACGTAGTCACGCCAACAAATCTCTTTTTTACCACTCAGCAAGGAAGACTCATGAATAAACCCACGGTGACGACGACGCTGTGATGACGTTACTACCAGCAGCAGCTATGTCATGACCAACACACTGCTAAAGTCTGAACTGTGGTTCAGTTCCGGACCGAGACTACCTCTTCTGGGGGAGGAGATTTCACATCTGGTTCAGATCAAACAGAAAAGTCCCAAAGCCCGGACCAACAGGTGTGGAAGCCCTGACACTCAGTGATCGGGGGTACGGTTCCAACGGCTGATGTCAGACGACGTCTGGAGATGGACTGTGTCTGCTGTCTTACCTTGTCGTACTGGCACACGACTACATTCTCTGTGTCAAACAGCTCCTGGTCCTCCTCATCGCTGACGTCGTCCCCACTGTTCAGAGGCTCCTGGAGAGGAAAAGACAGGGACAAGGTTCAAAGGTCAAGACAACAAGTCAACAACATGAGACATGTGATGGATCCAGAAAACTCAAGGGCTGGAAGGTGAGCAGGAACTCCACAGACAAGACCCACATCAATTTACACTCATTTTCACATTGAACTTCAGTGCCACCTACAGGTCAGGAGTAGTGATGGTGATAGATTTTCTAGGTGTGATTATTATTATATTATTATATTAAGAAACAACCGTCGTTTCCAGACGTGTGGACGTGGTCTGATTGTGGTTCCACAGAGGACTCACCTCCTCAACCTGCCCGTCTTCTCCCCCGTCCTTGTCCTTCTCCTCCTCGTCATCTTCGTCATACTCTTCCTCCTCATCCTCGTCCTCTTCTGAGGAGGTGTCTCCGGTTCCGTCCACCTGCAGCATCATGGGGGGCTGCTGTGCCTGCTGCTGGGGCTGAGCCTGCTGCTGCACCTGGGGCTGCTGCTGGGACTGTGCTGCTGCTCCTGGGGGCTGCTGGATCGGAGCCGCTGCCTGACCGGGCTGAGGCGCCATGGCTGCTGCCTGCATCACCTGACGGAGGACAAGGGAGAGAGTGGGGGGGGTCAGCTAGAGCTGACAAACACTCATTACTATGGATGGTCCAACAGTCATAGATGTAGATCTGGTGAATGAATTCACTACAAACCACCATCGAGGTGACCGAACAGGGGCTGACGTTCATAAACCGACCCGATCATCTATCATCATCATCTGTCAGCAACCGACTGATCAGTCTAAGCTCCAGGAACAGAAAACGTGGGAAAGGTGAAGACCTCCCTTAGTCCGTGCTGACTGGACAGAATGTTAACGTACTGAGGTTTGGAGAGCAGGCGGTTGTCAAAGATCACATTTGGACAAACAGTGATAATCGAAACTAGACCATCTTTCGTTGATGTTTGGGTCAAACATAAAAACAAAACATTTCATGACAATGTCCTGAAGGTACAGATATTTAGTTTATGTGGGTAGAGAGGTGCCCCGTTTGGTCCCTGTAAAGTCATGGAGGTAGACTGAGACTCAGAGACAAGGTCTGCTCACACCTCCTGGTTTCCCTGCTTTTCCAAACAAACCCCAACATGGTGGGATTCAGACGATCATGATTTCAGAGTGAACGTTCATGCCCACAGTCAGTTGACTCCCCTCTACTCCACGTTCACAGACCCACTGTTTGTTGAGCTCATCCTCAGTAAGACCATCAACATGAGACACAAGCTGTCAAACACAGGGCTTCAAGTAAAAAAAAATCCTGAGCCTGAACTTCTTCCAGAGAGTGGGGGTGCAGTGGATCTGACACATTCAATTTAGCAACAACTTTTTAGCATTGTGCTTGGCAGGGTACAAGATAACCTACAGTTTAAATGTCAGTTTTGAAAGTAAAGGTAACAGTCTTATAAGAACATGTGAAACTCTAGTCAGGTACTTTGAATTACACTAATTTGAATTACTTTGCAACCATTTAATTAATTAAAGGGCAATTTATATAAAAGATGTATAAACAGACCGACGGGGAACTACAGCTAATATTTGAAATTGTAAAATTTCCCTTCTGTGAACTTATCAGACAGATATTTGGAAACTGCCAGTTTTGTCAAAGCACTTTTATCAACCGCTACTTTTTTGTAACTTTTTCTTACACAGATCTACGAGCGGTTGTTTAATCGCTGTGTCAAAGACCACATGGAGATTCAGGGTACAGGTAACCTCGGAGGACAAAAAACGTGTGTTATATATGTGTCATATTATCACTATTTGCAGAACAAAGAAACCAGATGCAGCAGCAATGTATGCTTATTTTTAAGATACGTGTCATGTCCGACCAGTATTTACAGACTTTAACGTTGCTAAGCGTTCAGTTCATTTTTCCCCCCGAGGGATATTGAACGCAGCATCAGCTGTTGCTCGATCTCAACCAATTTGTGTCCATAGTTATGGCTGTTAATGTACAGTTGAAGTCAAAGTCATAGTCATTATAGTCCAACGCTGGAACACAGCTCACATCTGAAACTGTCTTAGTGTTTAGTCGCGTTTCTAGGATAAAGTGTGGCAGAGTTAGAGGGCTGAGGGAAAAAAAACATTTTTATCTGATTCACTTTCTAGAATGGAAGAAAGTCTGATGATTCTCTTTGGACCTGATCCCATTAATGTGACAGTCATAGCCCACGTAATGACTGCTGAAGCAGACCCTCCTAATCAACCGTCTCGTCAATTCTAACGACATTGTACACACGTCATGGTACCAGTGTTCACGGCTGACCTGCGTGTTGCC
>NW_027615775.1:0-35547 GCF_965212315.1 Lampetra planeri
GTGAGTGAGTGGGTGAGTAAGTGATTGATTGATTGATTGAGTGGGTGAGTGAGTGGGTGAGTGAGTGGGTGAGTGAGTGGGTGGGTGAGTGAGTGATTGGGTGAGTGAGTCGGTGAGTGAGTGGGTGAGTGGGTGGGTGGGTGGGTGAGTGAGTGAGTGGGTGAGTGAGTGAGTGGGTGAGTGGGTGAGTGGGTGAGTGGGTGAGTGAGTCGGTGAGTGGGTGAGTGAGTGGGTGAGTGAATGGGTGAGTGCGTGGGTGAGTGAGTGCGTGGGTGAGTGAGTGCGTGGGTGAGTGAGTGGGTGGGTGAGTGGGTGAGTGAGTGAGTGAGTGAGTGGGTGAGTGGTTGAGTGGGTCGGTGAGTGGGTGAGTGGCTGAGTGGGTGGGTGGGTGAGTGGGTGAGTGGGTGGGTGAGTGGGTGGGTGAGTGAGTGAGTGGGTGAGTGAGTCAGTGGGTGAGTGAGTCAGTGGGTGAGTGAGTAGGTGAGTGAGTGAGTGGGTGAGTGAGTGGGTGGGTGGGTGGATGAGTTGGTGGGTGGGTGGGTGGGTGGGTGAGTGGGTGGGTGAGTGGGTGGGTGAGTGGTTGGGTGGGTGGGTGGTTGGGTGGTTGGGTGGGTGAGTGAGTGAGTGAGTGGGTGAGTGAGTGAGTGGGTGAGTGAGCGAGTGAGTTGGTGAGTGGGTGCGTGGGTGAGTGAGTGGGTGAGTGAGTGGGTGGGTGGGTGAGTGAGTGAGTGAGTGCGTGGGTGGGTGGGTGGTTGGGTGGGTGGGTGGGTGGTTGGGAGGGTGGGTGGGTGGGTGAGTGAGTGAGTGGGTGAGTAGTTGGGTGGGTGGGTGAGTGGGTGAGTGGGTGGGTGAGTGAGTGGGTGGGTGGCTGAGTGGGTGGGTGCGTGGGTGAGTGAGTGGGTGAGTGGGTGAGTGAGTGAGTGGGTGGGTGAGTGAGTGGGTGAGTGAGCGAGTGAGTGGGTGAGTGAGTTGGTGAGTGGGTGCGTGGGTGAGTGGGTGGGTGGGTGAGTGGGTGGGTGGGTGAGTGGGTGGGTGGGTGGGTGAGTGGGTGGGTGGGTGGGTGGGTGGGTGGGTGAGTGAGTGGGTGAGTGAGTGAGTGAGTGGGTGGGTGGTTGGGTGGGTGGGTGGGTGAGTGGGTGGGTGGTTGAGTGGGTCGGTGAGTGGGTGAGTGGGTGAGTGGGTGAGTGGGTGGGTAAGTGGGTGAGCGAGTGAGTGGGTGAGTGAGTGGGTGGGTGGGTGGATGAGTGGGTGGGTGGGTGAGTGGGTGGTGAGTGGGTGGGTGGGTGAGTGAGTGAGTGGGTGGGTGGGTGAGTGAGTGAGTGAGTGAGTGGGTGGGTGAGTGGGTGGGTGGGTGAGTGGGTGAGTGAGTGGGTGAGTGGGTGAGTGGGTGGGTGAGTGGGTGGGTGGGTGGGTGAGTGGGTGAGTGGGTGAGTGGGTGGGTGAGTGGGTGAGTGGGTGAGTGAGTGAGTGAGTTAGTGGGTGAGTAAGTGATTGATTGATTGATTGGGTGAGTGAGTGGGTGAGTGAGTGGGTGAGTGGGTGGGTGAGTGAGTGATTGGGTGAGTGAGTCGGTGAGTGAGTGGGTGAGTGGGTGGATGGGTGGGTGAGTGAGTGGGTGAGTGAGTCGGTGAGTGGGTGAGTGGGTGAGTGGGTGAGTGGGTGAGTGAGTCGGTGAGTGGGTGAGTGAGTGAGTGGGTGAGTGAGTGGGTGAGTGAGTGGGTGAGTGAGTGCGTGGGTGAGTGAGTGCGTGGGTGGGTGAGTGAGTGGGTGGGTGAGTGGGTGAGTGAGTTAGTGAGTGGGTGAGTGGTTGAGTGGGTCGGTGAGTGGGTGAGTGGCTGAGTGGGTGGGTGGGTGAGTGGGTGAGTGAGTGGGTGAGTGAGTGGGTGAGTGAGTCAGTGGGTGAGTGAGTGGGTGAGTGAGTGAGTGAGTGGAAGAGTGAGTGGGTGAGTGGGTGGGTGGGTGAGTGAGTGGGTGGGTGGGTGAGTAGGTGGGTGGGTGGGTGAGTGGGTGAGTGGGTGAGTGGGTGGGTGGTTGGGTGGTTGGGTGGGTGAGTGGGTGGTGAGTGGGTGGGTGGGTGAGTGAGTGGGTGGGTGGGTGAGTGAGTGAGTGAGTGAGTGGGTGGGTGAGTGGGTGGGTGGGTGAGTGGGTGAGTGAGTGGGTGAGTGGGTGAGTGGGTGGGTGAGTGGGTGGGTGGGTGGGTGCGTGGGTGAGTGGGTGAGTGGGTGGGTGAGTGGGTGAGTGGGTGAGTGAGTGAGTGAGTTAGTGGGTGAGTAAGTGATTGATTGATTGATTGGGTGAGTGAGTGGGTGAGTGAGTGGGTGAGTGGGTGGGTGAGTGAGTGATTGGGTGAGTGAGTCGGTGAGTGAGTGGGTGAGTGGGTGGATGGGTGGGTGAGTGAGTGGGTGAGTGAGTCGGTGAGTGGGTGAGTGGGTGAGTGGGTGAGTGGGTGAGTGAGTCGGTGAGTGGGTGAGTGAGTGAGTGGGGTGAGTGAGTGGGTGAGTGAGTGCGTGGGTGAGTGAGTGCGTGGGTGAGTGAGTGCGTGGGTGGGTGAGTGAGTGGGTGGGTGAGTGGGTGAGTGAGTTAGTGAGTGGGTGAGTGGTTGAGTGGGTCGGTGAGTGGGTGAGTGGCTGAGTGGGTGGGTGGGTGAGTGGGGTGAGTGAGTGGGTGAGTGAGTGGGTGAGTGAGTCAGTGGGTGAGTGAGTGGGTGAGTGAGTGAGTGAGTGGAAGAGTGAGTGGGTGAGTGGGTGGGTGGGTGAGTGAGTGGGTGGGTGGGTGAGTAGGTGGGTGGGTGGGTGAGTGGGTGAGTGGGTGAGTGGGTGGGTGGTTGGGTGGTTGGGTGGGTGGTTGGGTGGGTGGGTGGTTGGGTGGGTGAGTGAGTGAGTGGGTGAGTGAGTGAGTTGGTGAGTAGTTGGGTGGGTGGGTGAGTGGGTGAGTGAGTGGGTGGGTGGCTGAGTGGGTGGGTGCGTGGGTGAGTGAGTGAGTGGGTGAGTGGGTGAGTGAGTGAGTGGGTGAGTGGGTGGGTGAGTGAGTGGGTGAGTGAGCGAGTGAATGGGTGAGTGAGTCGGTGAGTGGGTGAGTGGGTGAGTGAGTCGGTGAGTGGGTGAGTGGGTGAGTGAGTCGGTGAGTGGGTGGGTGAGTGAGTGAGTGAGTAGGTGAGTGAGTGAGTGGGTGAGTGAGTGAGTGGGTGGGTGAGTGAGTGAGTGGGTGAGTGGTTGAGTGGGTCGGTGAGTGGGTGAGTGGCTGAGTGGGTGGGTGGGTGAGTGGGTGAGTGGGTGAGTGAGTGGGTGGGTGAGTGGGTGGGTGAGGTGAGTGGGTGAGTGAGCGAGTGAGTTGGTGAGTGAGTGAGTGAGTGGGTGGGTGAGCGAGTGAGTGGGTGGGTGGGTGAGTAGGTGGGTGGGTGAGTAAGTGGGTGGGTGGGTGAGTGGGGTGGGTGGGTGGGTGGGTGAGTGGGTGGGTGGGTGAGTGGGTGGGTGGGTGGGTGGGTGGTTGGGTGGGTGGGTGGTTGGGTGGGTGGGTGGGTGGTTGGGTGGGTGGGTGGTTGGGTGGGTGGGTGGGTGGTTGGGTGGGTGGGTGGTTGGGTGGGTGGGTGGTTGGGTGGGTGGGTGGTTGGGTGGGTGGGTGGTTGGGTGGGTGGGTGGGTGGGTGGGTGGTTGGGTGGGTGGGTGGGTGGGTGGTTGGGTGGGTGGGTGGGTGGGTGAGTGAGTGAGTGGGTGGGGTGGGTGGGTGGGTGGGTGGGTGGGTGGGTGAGTGGGGTGGGTGGGTGGGTGGGTGGGTGAGTGGGTGGGTGGGTGAGTGGGCGGGTGGGTGAGTGAGTGGGTGGGTGGGTGGGTGAGTGAGTGAGTGAGTGCGTGGGTGGGTGGTTGGGTGGGTGGGTGGTTGGGTGGGTGGGTGGGTGAGTGAGTGAGTGGGTGAGTAGTTGGGTGGGTGGGTGAGTGGGTGAGTGGGTGGGTGAGTGAGTGGGTGGGTGGATGAGTGGGTGGGTGCGTGGGTGAGTGAGTGGGTGAGTGGGTGGGTGAGTGAGTGGGTGAGTGAGCGAGTGAGTGGGTGAGTGAGTTGGTGGGTGGGTGGGTGGGTGAGTGGGTGGGTGGGTGAGTGAGTGAGTGGGTGGGTGGTTGGGTGGTTGGGTGGGTGGGTGGGTGGGTGAGTGGGTGAGTGGGTGGGTAAGTGGGTGAGCGAGTGAGTGGGTGAGTGAGTGAGTGGGTGGGTGGGTGGGTGGGTGAGTGGGTGGTGAGTGAGTGGGTGGGTGGGTGAGTGAGTGAGTGAGTGAGTGGGTGGGTGAGTGGATGAGTGGGTGAGTGGGTGGGTGAGTGGGTGGGTGAGTGGGTGAGTGAGTGAGTGAGTGAGTGGGTGAGTAAGTGATTGATTGATTGATTGAGTGGGTGAGTGAGTGAGTGGGTGAGTGAGTGGGTGAGTGAGTGGGTGGGTGAGTGAGTGATTGGGTGAGTGAGTCGGTGAGTGAGTGGGTGAGTGGGTGGGTGGGTGGGTGAGTGAGTGAGTGGGTGAGTGAGTGAGTGGGTGAGTGGGTGAGTGGGTGAGTGGGTGAGTGAGTCGGTGAGTGGGTGAGTGAGTGGGTGAGTGAATGGGTGAGTGCGTGGGTGAGTGAGTGCGTGGGTGAGTGAGTGCGTGGGTGAGTGAGTGGGTGGGTGAGGGGTGAGTGAGTGAGTGAGTGAGTGAGTGGGTGAGTGGTTGAGTGGGTCGGTGAGTGGGTGAGTGGCTGAGTGGGTGGGTGGGTGAGTGGGTGAGTGGGTGGGTGAGTGGGTGGGTGAGTGAGTGAGTGGGTGAGTGAGTCAGTGGGTGAGTGAGTCAGTGGGTGAGTGAGTAGGTGAGTGAGTGAGTGGGTGAGTGAGTGGGTGGGTGGGTGGATGAGTTGGTGGGTGGGTGGGTGGGTGGGTGAGTGGGTGGGTGAGTGGGTGGGTGAGTGGTTGGGTGGGTGGGTGGTTGGGTGGTTGGGTGGGTGAGTGAGTGAGTGAGTGAGTGAGTGGGTGAGTGAGTGAGTGGGTGAGTGAGCGAGTGAGTTGGTGAGTGGGTGCGTGGGGTGAGTGAGTGGGTGAGTGAGTGGGTGGGTGGGTGAGTGAGTGAGTGAGTGCGTGGGTGGGTGGGTGGTTGGGTGGGTGGGTGGGTGGTTGGGAGGGTGGGTGGGTGGGTGAGTGAGTGAGTGGGTGAGTAGTTGGGTGGGTGGGTGAGTGGGTGAGTGGGTGGGTGAGTGAGTGGGTGGGTGGCTGAGTGGGTGGGTGCGTGGGTGAGTGAGTGGGGTGAGTGGGTGAGTGAGTGAGTGGGTGGGTGAGTGAGTGGGTGAGTGAGCGAGTGAGTGGGTGAGTGAGTTGGTGAGTGGGTGCGTGGGTGAGTGGGTGGGTGGGTGGGTGAGTGGGTGGGTGGGTGGGTGAGTGAGTGGGTGAGTGAGTGAGTGGGTGAGTGAGTGAGTGAGTGGGTGGGTGGTTGGGTGGGTGGGTGGGTGAGTGGGTGGGTGGTTGAGTGGGTCGGTGAGTGGGTGAGTGGGTGAGTGGGTGGGTAAGTGGGTGAGCGAGTGAGTGGGTGAGTGAGTGGGTGGGTGGGTGGATGAGTGGGTGGGTGGGTGAGTGGGTGGTGAGTGGGTGGGTGAGTGAGTGGGTGGGTGGGTGAGTGAGTGAGTGAGTGGGTGAGTGGGTGAGTGAGTGGGTGAGTGGGTGAGTGGGTGGGTGAGTGGGTGGGTGGGTGGGTGAGTGGGTGGGTGAGTGGGTGAGTGGGTGAGTGAGTGGGTGAGTGGGTGAGTGAGTGGGTGAGTGGGGTGAGTAAGTGATTGATTGATTGATTGGGTGAGTGAGTGGGTGAGTGAGTGGGTGAGTGGGTGGGTGAGTGAGTGATTGGGTGAGTGAGTCGGTGAGTGAGTGGGTGAGTGGGTGGATGGGTGGGTGAGTGAGTGGGTGAGTGAGTCGGTGAGTGGGTGAGTGGGGTGAGTGGGTGAGTGGGTGAGTGAGTCGGTGAGTGGGTGAGTGAGTGGGTGAGTGAGTGGGTGAGTGAGTGGGTGAGTGAGTGCGTGGGTGAGTGAGTGCGTGGGTGGGTGAGTGAGTGGGTGGGTGAGTGGGTGAGTGAGTGAGTGAGTGGGTGAGTGGTTGAGTGGGTCGGTGAGTGGGTGAGTGGCTGAGTGGGTGGGTGGGTGAGTGGGTGAGTGGGTGAGTGAGTCAGTGGGTGAGTGAGTGGGTGAGTGAGTGAGTGAGTGGAAGAGTGAGTGGGTGAGTGGGTGGGTGGGTGAGTGAGTGGGTGGGTGGGTGAGTAGGTGGGTGGGTGGGTGAGTGGGGTGAGTGGGTGAGTGGGTGGGTGGTTGGGTGGTTGGGTGGGTGGTTGGGTGGGTGGGTGGTTGGGTGGGTGAGTGAGTGAGTGAGTGGGTGAGTGAGTGAGTTGGTGAGTAGTTGGGTGGGTGGGTGAGTGGGTGAGTGAGTGGGTGGGTGGCTGAGTGGGTGGGTGCGTGGGTGAGTGAGTGAGTGGGTGAGTGGGTGAGTGAGTGAGTGGGTGAGTGGGTGGGTGAGTGAGTGGGTGAGTGAGCGAGTGAATGGGTGAGTGAGTTGGTGAGTGGGTGCGTGGGTGAGTGAGTTGGTGAGTGGGTGCGTGGGTGAGTGAGTGGGTGAGTGAGTGGGTGAGTGGGTGGGTGGGTGGGTGAGTGAGTGAGTGGGTGGGTGGGTGGGTGGGTGGGTGGGTGGGTGGGTGAGTGAGTGAGTGGGTGGGTGGTTGGGTGGGTGAGTGGGTGGGTGGTTGAGTGGGTCGGTGAGTGGCTGAGTGGGTGGGTGAGTGGGTGAGTGAGTGAGTGGTTGAGTGGGTGGGTGAGTGAGTGAGCGAGTGAGTGAGTGAGTGGGTGAGTGAGTGGGTGGGTGGGTGGATGAGTGGGTGGGTGGGTGAGTGGGTGGGTGGGTGGGTGAGTGGGTGGGTGGGTGGGTGAGTGGGTGGGTGGGTGGGTGAGTGGGTGGGTGGGTGGGTGAGTGGCTGGGTGGGTGAGTGAGTGAGTGGGTGGGTGAGTGGGTGAGTGGGTGAGTGAGTGAGTGAGTGAGTGGGTGAGTAAGTGATTGATTGATTGAGTGGGTGAGTGAGTGGGTGAGTGAGTGGGTGAGTGAGTGGGTGGGTGAGTGAGTGATTGGGTGAGTGAGTCGGTGAGTGAGTGGGTGAGTGGGTGGGTGAGTGGGTGGGTGAGTGAGTGAGTGGGTGAGTGAGTCGGTGAGTAGGTGAGTGGGTGAGTGAGTCGGTGAGTGGGTGGGTGAGTGAGTGAGTGAGTAGGTGAGTGAGTGAGTGGGTGAGTGAATGGGTGAGTGAGTGGGTGAGTGAGTGCGTGGGTGAGTGAGTGCGTGGGTGAGTGAGTGAGTGGGTGGGTGAGTGGGTGAGTGAGTGAGTGGGTGAGTGGGTGAGTGGGTGAGTGGTTGAGTGGGTCGGTGAGTGGCTGAGTGGGTGGGTGGGTGAGTGGGTGAGTGAGTGAGTGAGTGGATGAGTGGGTGAGTGAGCGAGTGAGTGGGTGAGTGAGTGGGTGAGTGAGTGGGTGAGTGAGTGAGTGAGTGGGTGAGTGAGTGGGTGAGTGAGTGGGTGAGTGAGTGGGTGAGTGAGTGGGTGATTGAGTGGGTGAGTGAGTGGGTGGGTGAGTGGGTGAGTGAGTGAGTGAGTGGGTGAGTAAGTGATTGATTGATTGATTGAGTGGGTGAGTGAGTGGGTGAGTGGGTGGGTGGGTGGGTGAGTGAGTGAGTGAGTGGGTGAGTGAGTCGGTGAGTGGGTGGGTGAGTGGGTGGGTGAGTGAGTGGGTGAGTGAGTGAGTGGGTGAGTGGGTGGGTGAGTGGGTGGGTGAATGAAGTGAGTGGGTGAGTGAGTCGGTGAGTGGGTGGGTGAGTGAGTGAGTGAGTAGGTGAGTGAGTGAGTGAGTGGGTGGGTGAGTGGGTGAGTGAGTGGGTGGGTGAGTGGGTGGGTGAGTGGGTGGGTGAGTGGGTGAGTGAGTGAATGAGTGGGTGAGTGAGTGAGTGAGTGGATGAGTAAGTGATTGATTGATTGATTGAGTGGGTGAGTTAGTGGTTGAGTGAGTGGGTGAGTGAGTGGGTGGGTGAGTGAGTGATTGGGTGGGTGAGTCGGTGAGTGGGTGGGTGAGTGAGTGAGTGGGTGAGTGGGTGGGTGAGTGAGTGAGTGGGTGAGTGAGTCGGTGAGTGGGTGGGTGAGTGAGTGAGTGAGTAGGTGAGTGAGTGAATGGGTGAGTGAGTGGGTGAGTGAGTGCGTGGGTGAGTGAGTGCGTGAGTGAGTGAGTGGGTGGGTGAGTGGGTGAGTGAGTGAGTGAGTAGGTGAGTGGGTGAGTGAGTCGGTGAGTGGGTGGGTGAGTGAGTGAGTGAGTAGGTGAGTGAGTGAATGGGTGAGTGAGTGAGTGAGTGAGTGGGTGAGTGGGTGAGTGAGCGAGTGAGTGGGTGAGTGAGTGGGTGAGTGAGTGAGTGAGTGGGCGAGTGAGTGGGTGAGTGAGTGGGGTGAGTGAGTGGGTGAGTGAGTGGGTGAGTGAGTGGGTGAGTGAGTGGGAGAGTGAGTGGGTGAGTGAGTGAGTGGGTGGGTGAGTAGGTGGGTGGGTGAGTAGGTGGGTGAGTGGGTGAGTGGGTGGGTGGTTGGGTGGTTGGGTGGTTGGGTGGTTGGGTGGTTGGGTGGGTGGGTGGGTGGGTGGTTGGGTGGGTGGGTGGGTGAGTGAGTGAGTGGGTGAGTGGGTGAGTGGGTGAGTGGGTGAGTGGGTGGGTGAGTAGTTGGGTGGGTGGGTGAGTGGGTGAGTAGGTGGGTGAGTGGGTGAGTGGGTGGGTGAGTGAGTGGGTGAGTGAGCGAGTGAGTGGGTGAGTGAGTTGGTGAGTGGGTGCGTGGGTGAGTGAGTGGGTGAGTGGGTGGGTGAGTGGGTGGGTGGGTGAGTGAGTGAGTGAGTGGGTGGGTTGGTGGGTTGGTGGGTGGGTGGGTGAGTGAGTGAGTGCGTGGGTGGGTGGTTGGGTGGGTGAGTGGGTGGGTGGTTGAGTGGGTCGGTGAGTGGGTGAGTGGCTGAGTGGGTGAGTGGGTGAGTGAGTGAGTGAGTGGGTGAGTGGGTGGGGTGAGTGAGTGAGTGAGTGGGTGGGTGGGGTGGGTGAGTGGGTGAGTGGGTGGGTGGGTGAGTGGGTGGGTGGGTGGGTGGGTGAGTGAGTGGGTGGGTGAGTGAGTGGGTGGGTGAGTGGGTGAGTGGGTGGGTGAGTGGGTGAGTGGGTGGGTGAGTGAGTGGGTGAGTGGGTGGGTGAGTGAGTGGGTGAGTGGGTGGGTGAGTGAGTGGGTGAGTGGGTGAGTGGGTGGGTGGGGTGGGTGAGTAAGTGATTGATCTGATTGATTGAGTGGGTGAGTGAGTGGGTGAGTGAGTGGGTGAGTGAGTGGGTGGGTGGGTGAGTGAGTGATTGTGTGAGTGAGTCGGTGAGTGGGTGGGTGAGTGGGTGAGTGGGTGGGTGAGTGGGTGGGTGAGTGAGTGAGTGGGTGAGTGAGTCGGTGAGTAGGTGAGTGGGTGAGTGAGTCGGTGAGTGGGTGAGTGAGTGAGTGAGTAGGTGAGTGAGTGAGTGGGTGAGTGAATGGGTGAGTGAGTGGGTGAGTGAGTGGGTGAGTGGTTGAGTGGGTCGGTGAGTGGGTGAGTGGCTGAGTGGGTGGGTGGGTGAGTGGGTGAGTGGGTGAGTGAGTGAGTGAGTGGGTGAGTGGGTGGGTGAGTGAGTGGGTGAGTGAGCGAGTGGGTGGGT
Organism: Lampetra planeri; assembly: GCF_965212315.1. Lineage (NCBI taxonomy): Eukaryota > Metazoa > Chordata > Hyperoartia > Petromyzontiformes > Petromyzontidae > Lampetra > Lampetra planeri. Next base: position 9,711 of record NW_027615775.1, read on the forward strand.
GAGTGAGTGGGTGAGTGAGTCAGTGGGTGAGTGAGTGAGTGGGTGAGTGAGTGGGTGAGTGAGTGGGTGAGTGAGTGGGTGATTGAGTGGGTGAGTGAGTGGGTGAGTGAGTGGGTGGGTGAGTGAGTGAGTGGGTGAGTAAGTGATTGATTGATTGATTGAGTGGGTGAGTGGGTGAGTGAGTGGGTGGGTGAGTGAGTGAGTGGGTGAGTTAGTCGGTGAGTGGGTGGGTGAGTGGGTGGGTGAGTGAGTGAGTGGGTGAGTGAGTGAGTGAGTGGGTGAGTGGGTGAGTGGGTGGGTGAATGAGTGAGTGGGTGAGTGAGTCGGTGAGTGGGTGGGTGAGTGAGTGAGTGAGTAGGTGAGTGAGTGAGTGGGTGAGTGAGTGAGTGAGTGGGTGAGTGAGTGAGTGAGTGAGTGGGTGAGTGGGTGAGTGAGTGGGTCGGTGAGTGGGTGAGTGGCTGAGTGGGTGGGTGGGTGAGTGGGTGAGTGAGTGGGTGGGTGAGTGGGTGGGTGGATGGGTGGGTGAGTGGGTGGGTGAGTGGGTGGGTGGGTGGGTGGTTGAGTGGGTGGGTGGGTGGTTGAGTGGGTGGGTGGGTGGGTGGGTGGTTGAGTGAGTGAGTGAGTAAGTGGGTGTGTGGGTGGGTGGGTGAGTGGGTGGGTGGTTAAGTGGGTCGGTGAGTGGGTGAGTGAGTGGGGGAGTGGGTGGGTGAGTCAGTGGGTGAGTGAGCGAGTGAGTGGGTGAGTGAGTGGGTGAGTGGGTGGGTGGGTGGATGAGTGGGTGGGTGGGTGGGTGAGTGAGTGGGTGGGTGGGTGGGTGAGTGGGTGGGTGAGTGCGTGATTGATTTGAGTGAGTGAGTGAGTGGGTGAGTGAGTGGGTGGGTGAGTGGGTGGGTGGTTAAGTGGGTCGGTGAGTGGGTGAGTGGCTGAGTGGGTGAGTGGGTGGGTGAGTGAGTGAGTGGGGGAGTGGGTGGGTGAGTCAGTGGGTGAGTGACCGAGTGGGTGGGTGGGTGGATGAGTGGGTGGGTGGGTGAGTGAGTGAGTGGGTGGGTGAGTGAGTGGGTGGGTGAGTGAGTGAGTGGGTGGGTGGGTGGGTGGGTGGATGGGTGGGTGGGTGGGTGGGTGGGTGGGTGAGTGGGTGGGTGGGTGAGTGGGTGGGTGGGTGGGTGAGTGGGTGGGTGGGTGGGTGAGTGGGTGAGTGAGTGGGTGGGTGGGTGGGTGGGTGGGTGAGTGGGTGGGTGAGTGGGTGGGTGGGTGGGTGGGTGGGTGGGTGAGTGGGTGGGTGGGTGGGTGGGTGAGTGGGTGGGTGGGTGAGTGGGTGAGTGGGTGGGTGGGTGGTTGAGTGGGTGGGTGGGTGGGTGAGTGGGTGGGTGGGTGGGTGAGTGAGTGAGTAAGTGAGTGTGTGGGTGGGTGGTTAAGTGGGTCGGTGAGTGGGTGAGTGAGTGAGTTGGGGAGTGGGTGGGTGAGTGAGTGAGTGGGGGAGTGGGTGGGTGAGTCAGTGGGTGAGTGAGCGAGTGAGTGGGTGAGTGAGTGGGTGAGTGGGTGGGTGGATGGATGAGTGGGTGGGTGGGTGGATGAGTGGGTGGGTGGGTGGGTGGGTGAGTGGGTGGGTGGGGTGGGTGGGTGGGTGGGTGGGTGAGTGGGTGGGTGGGTGGGTGAGTGAGTTAGTGGGTGGGTGGGTGGGTGAGTGGGTGGGTGAGTGCCTGATTGATTTGAGTGAGTGAGTGAGTGGGTGGGTGAGTGGGTGGGTGGGTGAGTGAGTGGGTGAGTGAGTGAGTGGGTGAGTGAGTGGGTGAGTGAGTCGGTGGGTGAGTGAGTGGGTGAGTGGGTGAGTGAGTGAGTGGGAGAGTAAGTGATTGATTGATTGATTGAGTGGGTGAGTGAGTGGGTGAGGGAGTGGGTGGGTGAGTGAGTGAGTGGGTGAGTGAGTCGGTGAGTGGGTGGGTGAGTGAGTGGGTGAGTGAGTGAGTGAGTGAGTGGGTGAGTGGGTGGGTGAGTGGGTGGGTGAGTGAGTGAGTGGGTGAGTGAGTCGGTGAGTGGGTGAGTGGGTGAGTGAGTCGGTGAGTGGGTGGGTGAGTGAGTGAGTGAGTGGGTGAGTGAATGGGTGGGTGGGTGAGTGGGTGGGTGGTTGAGTGGGTCGGTGAGTGGGTGAGTGGCTGAGTGGGTTAGTGGCTGAGTGGGTGAGTGAGTGAGTGGGTGAGTGGATGGGTGGAGTGAGTGAGCGAGTGGGTGAGTGAGTGGGTGAGTGGGTGAGTGAGTGGGTGGGTGAGTGGGTGAGTGAGTGGGTGGGTGGGTGGGTGGGTGGGTGAGTGGGTGGGTGGGTGGGTGGTTGAGTGGGTGGGTGGGTGGGTGGTTGAGTGGGTGGGTGGGTGGGTGGGTGAGTGAGTGAGTAAGTGAGTGTGTGGGTGGGTGAGTGGGTGGGTGGTTAAGTGGGTCGGTGAGTGGGTGAGTGGCTGAGTGGGTGAGTGGGTGGGTGAGTGAGTGAGTGGGGGAGTGGGTGGGTGAGTCAGTGGGTGAGTGAGCGAGTGAGTGGGTGAGTGAGTGGGTGAGTGGGTGGGTGGGTGGATGAGTGGGTGGGTGGGTGGATGAGTGGGTGGGTGGGTGGATGAGTGGGTGGGTGGGTGGGTGAGTGGGTGGGTGGGGGTGGAGTGGGGTGGGTGGGTGGGTGGGTGAGTGAGTTAGTGGGTGGGTTGGTGGGTGAGTGGGTGGGTGAGTGCGTGATTGATTTGAGTGAGTGAGTGAGTGAGTGAGTGGGTGGGTGAGTGGGTGGGTGGGTGAGTGAGTGGGTGAGTGAGTGGGTGAGTGAGTCGGTGGGTGAGTGAGTGGGTGAGTGGGTGAGTGAGTGAGTGGGAGAGTAAGTGATTGATTGATTGATTGAGTGGGGTGAGTGAGTGGGTGAGTGAGTGGGTGGGTGAGTTAGTGAGTGGGTGAGTGAGTCGGTGAGTGGGTGGGTGAGTGAGTGGGTGAGTGAGTGAGTGAGTGAGTGGGTGAGTGGGTGGGTGAGTGGGTGGGTGAGTGAGTGAGTCGGTGAGTGGGTGAGTGGGTGAGTGAGTCGGTGAGTGGGTGGGTGGGTGAGTGAGTGAGTGAGTAGGTGAGTGAGTGAGTGGGTGAGTGAATGGGTGGGTGGGTGAGTGGGTGGGTGGTTGAGTGGGTCGGTGAGTGGGTGAGTGGCTGAGTGGGTTAGTGGCTGAGTGGGTGAGTGAGTGAGTGGGTGAGTGGATGGGTGAGTGAGTGAGCGAGTGGGTGAGTGAGTGGGTGAGTGGGTGAGTGAGTGGGTGGGTGAGTGGGTGGGTGGGTGGGTGAGGGAGTGAGTGGGTGGGTGAGTGGGTGAGTGAGTGGGTGAGTGGGTGGGTGAGTGGGTGGGTGAGTGAGTGGGTGGGTGGGTGGGTGAGTGGGTGGGTGGGTGAGTGGGTGGGTGGGTGAGTGGGTGGGTGGGTGAGTGGGTGGGTGAGTGGGTGGGTGGGTGGGTGGGTGAGTTGGTGGGTGGGTGGGTGGGTGGGTGAGTGAGTGGGTGGGTGGGTGGGTGAGTGGGTGGGTGGGTGGGTGGGTGGGTGGGTGAGTGGGTGGGTGGGTGGGTGGGTGGGTGAGTGGGTGGGTGGGTGGGTGGGTGGGTGAGTGGGTGGGTGGGTGGGTGGGTGAGTGGTTGAGTGGGTGGGTGGGTGAGTGAGTGGGTGAGTGAGTGAGTGGGTGGGTGGGTGGGTGAGTGGGTGGGTGGTTAAGTGGGTCGGTGAGTGGGTGAGTGGCTGAGTGGGTGAGTGGGTGGGTGAGTGAGTGAGTGGGGGAGTGGGTGGGTGAGTCAGTGGGTGAGTGGTCGGGTGAGTGGGTGGGTGGGTGGATGAGTGGGTGGGTGGGTGGATGAGTGGGTGGGTGGGTGGGTGAGTGGGTGGGTGGGTGGGTGAGTGAGTCGGTGGGTGGGTGGGTGAGTGAGTTAGTGGGTGGGTGAGTGAGTTAGTGCGTGGGTGGGTGCGTGATTGATTTGAGTGAGTGAGTGAGTGAGTGGGTGGGTGAGTGAGTGAGTGGGTGAGTGAGTGGGTGGGTGAGTGAGTGGGTGAGTGGGTGAGTGAGTGAGTGAGTGGGAGAGTAAGTGATTGATTGATTGAGTGGGTGAGTGAATGGGTGGGTGGGTGAGTGGGTGGGTGGTTGAGTGGGTAGGTGAGTGGGTGAGTGGCTGAGTGGGTGAGTGGGTGAGTGGCTGAGTGGGTGAGTGGGTGGGTGAGTGAGTGGGTGAGTGAGTGGGTGGGTGGGTGAGGGAGTGGGTGGGTGGGTGAGGGAGTGGGTGGGTGGGTGAGGGAGTGGGTGGGTGGGTGAGGGAGTGGGTGGGTGGGTGAGGGAGTGAGTGGGTGGGTGAGTGGGTGAGTGAGTGGGTGAGTGAGTGAGTGGGTGAGTGAGTGGGTGGATGAGTGGGTGGGTGGGTGGGTGAGTGGGTGGGTGGGTGGGTGGGTGAGTGGGTGGGTGGGTGGGTGGGTGGGTGGGTGAGTGGGTGGGTGGGTGGGTGGGTGAGTGGGTGGGTGGGTGGGTGGGTGAGTGGGTGGGTGGGTGGGTGGGTGAGTGGTTGGGTGGGTGGGTGGGTGGGTGAGTGGTTGGGTGGGTGAGTGGTTGGGTGGGTGAGTGGTTGGGTGGGTGAGTGGGTGGGTGGGTGGGTGGTTGAGTGGGTGGGTGGGTGAGTGAGTGAGTAAGTGGGTGGGTGGGTGGGTGAGTGGGTGGGTGGTTAAGTGGGTCGGTGAGTGGGTGAGTGGCTGAGTGGGTGAGTGGGTGGGTGAGTGAGTGAGTGGGGGAGTGGGTGGGTGAGTCAGTGGGTGAGTGAGCGAGTGAGTGGGTGAGTGGGTGGGTGGGTGGATGAGTGGGTGGGTGGGTGGGTGAGTGAGTGGGTGGGTGGGTGGGTGAGTGAGTTAGTGGGTGGGTGGGTGGTTGAGTGGGTGGGTGAGTGCGTGATTGATTTGAGTGAGTGGGTGAGTGAGTGGGTGGGTGAGTGAGTGGGTGAGTGGGTGAGTGAGTGAGTGAGTGGGAGAGTAAGTGATTGATTGATTGATTGAGTGGGTGAGTGAGTGGGTGAGTGAGTGGGTGGGTGAGTGAGTGGGTGGGTGAGTGGGTGGGTGAGTGAGTGAGTGGGTGAGTGAGTCGGTGAGTGGGTGAGTGGGTGAGTGAGTCGGTGAGTGGGTGGGTGAGTGAGTGAGTGAGTAGGTGAGTGAGTGAGTGGGTGAGTGAATGGGTGGGTGGGTGAGTGGGTGGGTGGTTGAGTGGGTCGGTGAGTGGGTGAGTGGCTGAGTGGGTGAGTGAGTGGGTGAGTGGGTGGGTGAGTGAGTGAGCGAGTGGGTGAGTGAGTGGGTGAGTGGGTGGGTGAGTGGGTGGGTGGGTGAGGGAGTGAGTGGGTGGGTGAGTGGGTGAGTGGGTGAGTGAGTGGGTGAGTGGGTGAGTGGGTGAGTGAGTGAGTGGGTGAGTGGGTGAGTAAGTGATTGATTGATTGAGTGGGTGAGTGAGTGGGTGAGTGAGTGGGTGGGTGAGTGAGTGATTGGGTGAGTGAGTCGGTGAGTGGGTGGGTGAGTGAGTGGGTGGGTGAGTGAGTGAGTGGGTGAGTGAGTCGGTGAGTGGGTGAGTGGGTGAGTGAGTCGGTGAGTGGGTGGGTGAGTGAGTGAGTAGGTGAGTGAGTGAATGGGTGAGTGAGTGGGTGAGTGAGTGCGTGGGTGGGTGAGTGGGTGAGTGAGTGAGTGAGTGGGTGAGTGGTTGAGTGGGTCAGTGAGTGGGTGAGTGGGTGGGTGGGTGGGTGAGTGAGTGGGTGAGTGAGCGAGTGGGTGAGTGAGTCAGTGGGTGAGTGAGTGGGTGAGTGAGTGGGTGATTGAGTGGGTGAGTGGGTGGGTGGGTGAGTGGGTGAGTGAGTGAGTGAGTGGGTGAGTAAGTGATTGATTGATTGATTGAGTGGGTGAGTGGGTGAGTGAGTGGGTGAATGGGTGGGTGGGTGGGTGAGTGAGTGAGTCGGTGAGTGGGTGGGTGAGTGAGTGGGTGAGTGAGTTGGTGAGTGGGTGAGTGGGTGGGTGAGTGGGTGGGTGAATGAGTGAGTGGGTGAGTGAGTCGGTGAGTGGGTGGGTGAGTGAGTGAGTAGGTGAGTGAGTGAGTGGGTGAGTGAATGGGTGAGTGAATGGGTGAGTGAGTGGGTGAGTGAGTGAGTGGGTGGGTGAGTGGGTGGGTGAATGAGTGAGTGGGTGAGTGAGTCGGTGAGTGGGTGGGTGAGTGAGTGAGTAGGTGAGTGAGTGAGTGAGTGGGTGAGTGAATGGGTGAGTGAATGGGTGAGTGAGTGGGTGAGTGAGTGAGTGGGTGAGTGGGTGAGTGGGTGAGTGAGTGAGTGGGTGAGTGGTTGAGTGGGTCGGTGAGTGGGTGAGTGGCTGAGTGGGTGGGTGGGTGAGTGGGTGAGTGAGTGAGTGGGTGGGTGAGTGGGTGGGTGAATGAGTGAGTGGGTGAGTGAGTCGGTGAGTGGTTGGGTGAGTGAGTGAGTAGGTGAGTGAGTGAGTGGGTGAGTGAATGGGTGAGTGAATGGGTGAGTGAGTGGGTGAGTGAGTGAGTGGGTGAGTGAGTGAGTGGGTGAGTGGTTGAGTGGGTCGGTGAGTGGGTGAGTGGCTGAGTGGGTGGGTGGGTGAGTGGGTGAGTGAGTGAGTGGGTGAGTGAGTGGGTGAGTGGGTAAGTGAGTGGGTGAGTTAGTGGATGAGTGAGTGAGTGAGTGGGTGAGTGAGTGGGTGGGTGAGTGGGTGGGTGGGTGAGTGGGTCAGTGAGTGGGTTAGTGGCTCAGTGGGTGAGTGGGTGAGTGGGTGAGTGAGTGGGTGGGTGAGTGGGTGGGTGGGGGAGTGAGTGGGTGGGTGAGTGGGTGGGTGAGTGAGTGGGTGGGTGAGTGGGTGGGTGAGTGAGTGGGTGGGTGGGTGGGTGAGTGGGTGGGTGGGTGGGTGGGTGAGTGGGTGGGTGGGTGGGTGAGTGGGTGGGTGGGTGGGTGAGTGGTTGGGTGGGTGGGTGAGTGGTTGGGTGGGTGGGTGAGTGGTTGGGTGGGTGGGTGAGTGGTTGGGTGGGTGGGTGGGTGAGTGGTTGGGTGGGTGGGTGGGTGGGTTGGTGGGTGAGTGGGTGGGTGGGTGAGTGGGTGAGTGGGTGGGTGGGTGGGTGAGTCAGTGGGTGAGTGAGCGAGTGAGTGGGTGAGTTAGTGGGTGAGTGGGTGGGTGGGTGGATGAGTGGGTGAGTGAGTGGGTGGGTGGGTGGGTGAGTGGGTGGGTGAGTGCGTGATTGATTGATTGAGTGAGTGAGTGAGTGAGTGGGTGAGTGAGTGGGTGAATGAGTGGGTGAGTGAGTGGGTGAGTGAGTGGGTGAGTGGGTGAGTGGGTGAGTGGGTGAGTGGGTGAGTGAGTGAGTGAGTGAGTGAGTGGGAGAGTAAGTGATTGATTGATTGATTGAGTGGGTGAGTGAGTGGGTGAGTGGGTGAGTGGCTGAGTGGGTGGGTGGGTGAGTGGGTGGGTGAGTGAGTGAGTCGGTGAGTGGGTGGGTGAGTGGGTGGGTGAGTGAGTGGGTGAGTGAGTCGGTGAGTGGGTGAGTGGGTGAGTGAGTCGGTGGGTGGGTGAGTGAGTGAGTGAGTAGGTGAGTGAGTGAGTGGGTGAGTGAATGGGTGAGTGAGTGGGTGAGTGAGTGCGTGGGTGAGTGAGTGAGTGAGTGAGTGGTTGAGTGGTTGAGTGGGTCGGTGAGTGGGTGAGTGGGTGGGTGGGTGAGTGGGTGAGTGAGTGGGTGAGTGGGTGGGTGAGTGAGTGGGTGAGTGGGTGGGTGAGTGAGTGGGTGACTGGGTGAGTGAGTGGGTGAGTGAGTGGGTGAGTGAGTGGGTGAGTGGGTGGGTGGATGAGTGGGTGGGTAGGTGGGTGAGTGGGTGGGTGGGTGGGTGGGTGGGTGAGTGAGTTAGTGGGTGGGTGGGTGGGTGAGTGGGTGGGTGAGTGAGTGATTGATTGAGTGAGTGAGTGAGTGAGTGGGTGGGTGGGTGAGTGGGTGAGTGAGTGAGTGAGTGGGAGAGTAAGTGATTGATTGATTGAGTGTGTGGGTGAGTGAGTGGGTGAGTGAGTGAGTGGGTGAGTGAGTCGGTGAGTGGGTGGGTGGGTGAGTGGGTGGGTGAGTGGGTGGGTGAGTGAGTGGGTGAGTGAGTCGGTGAGTGGGTGAGTGAGTCGGTGAGTGGGTGGGTGAGTGAGTGAGTGGGTGAGTGGGTGAGTGAGTGAGTGAGTGGGTGAGTGGGTGGGTGAGTGAGTGGGTGAGTGAGTGGGTGAGTGAGTGGATGGGTGGGTGAGTGAGTGGGTGAGTGAGTGAGTGGGTGAGTGGGTGGGTGGGTGGGTGGGTGAGTAGGTGGGTGGGTGAGTAGGTGGGTGGGTGAGTAGGTGGGTGGGTGAGTAGGTGGGTGGGTGAGTAGGTGGGTGGGTGAGTGGGTGGGTGTTTGGGTGGGTGGGTGAGTGAGTGAGTGGGTGGGTGAGTGAGTGGGTGAGTGGTTGGGTGGTTGGGTGAGTGGGTGAGTGGGTGGGTGAGTGAGTGGGTGGGTGGCTGAGTGGGTGGGTGGGTGAGTGAGTGAGTGGATGAGTGGGTGGGTGAGTGAGTGAGTGAGTGGGTGAGTGAGTTGGTGAGTGGGTGCGTGGGTGAGTGGGTGGGTGAGTGGGTGGGTGGGTGGGTGGGTGGGTGGGTGGGTGGGTGGGTGGGTGGGTGAGTGAGTGAGTGAGTGAGTGGGTGAGTGAGTGGGTCGGTGAGTGAGTGGGTGGGTGAGTGGGTGAGTGGGTGAGTGAGTGGGTGAGTGGGTGGGTGAGCGGGTGAGTGGGTGGGTGAGCGAGTGAGTGAGTGAGTGAGTGAGTGGGTGAGTGAGTGGGTGGGTGGATGAGTGGGTGAGTGAGTGGGTGGGTGGATGAGTGGGTGGGTGGGTGGGTGGGTGGGTGGGTGAGTGAGTGGGTGGGTGGGTGGGTGGGTGAGTGGGTGGGTGGGTGGGTGGGTGAGTGGGTGGGTGGGTGGGTGAGTGAGTGGGTGGGTGGGTGGGTGAGTGAGTGGGTGGGTGGGTGGGTGGGTGGGTGAGTGAGTGGGTGGGGGTGGGTGGGTGAGTGAGTGAGTGGGTGGGTGGGTGGGTGAGTGAGTGGGTGGGTGGGTGGGTGAGTGAGTGGGTGGGTGGGTGGGTGGGTGAGTGAGTGGGTGGGTGGGTGGGTGAGTGAGTGAGTGGGTGGGTGGGTGGGTGGGTGAGTGAGTGGGTGGGTGGGTGAGTGAGTGGGTGGGTGGGTGGGTGGGTGAGTGAGTGAGTGGGTGGGTGGGTGAGTGAGTGGGTGGGTGGGTGGGTGGGTGAGTGAGTGAGTGGGTGGGTGGGTGGGTGGGTGGGTGGGTGGGTGGGTGGGTGAGTGAGTGAGTGAATGAGTGAGTGGGTGGGTGGGTCGGTGGGTGGGTGGGTCGGTGAGTGGGTGAGTGGCTGAGTGGGTGGGTGAGTGAGTGGGTGAGTGAGTGGGTGGGTGAGTGGGTCGGTGAGTGGGTGAGTGGCTGAGTGGGTGAGTGGGTGGGTGGGTGAGTGAGCGAGTGAGTGGGTGAGTGAGTGGGTGAGTGAGTGGGTGAGTGAGTGGGTGAGTGAGTGGGTGAGTGAGTGGGTGAGTGAGTGAGTGGGTGAGTAAGTGATTGATTGTTTGATTGAGTGGGTGAGTGAGTGGGTGAGTGGGAGTGGGTGAGTGGGTGGGTGAGTGAGTGGGTGAGTGAGTGGGTGGGTGAGTGGGTGGGTGAGTGAGTGAGTGGGTGAGTGAGTCGGTGAGTGGGTGAGTGGGTGAGTGAGTCGGTGAGTGGGTGGGTGAGTGAGTGAGTGAGTAGGTGAGTGAGTGGGTGGGTGAGTGAATGGGTGGGTGGGTGAGTGGGTGGGTGGTTGAGTGGGTCGGTGAGTGGGTGAGTGGCTGAGTGGGGTGAGTGAGTGGGTGAGTGGGTGGGTGAGTGAGTGAGCGAGTGGGTGAGTGAGTGGGTGAGTGGGTGGGTGAGTGGGTGAGTGGGTGAGTGAGTGGGTGAGTGGGTGAGTGGGTGAGTGAGTGAGTGGGTGAGTGGGTGAGTAAGTGATTGATTGATTGAGTGGGGTGAGTGAGTGGGGTGAGTGAGTGGGGTGAGTGAGTGGGTGGGTGAGTGAGTGATTGGGTGAGTGAGTCGGTGAGTGGGTGGGTGAGAGAGTGGGTGGGTGAGTGAGTGAGTGAGTGAGTGGGTGAGTGAGTCGGTGAGTGGGTGAGTGGGTGAGTGAGTAGGTGAGTGAGTGAATGGGTGAGTGAGTGGGTGAGTGAGTGCGTGGTGGGTGGGTGAGTGGGTGAGTGAGTGAGTGAGTGAGTGGGTGAGTGGTTGAGTGGGTCAGTGAGTGGGTGAGTGGGTGAGTGGGTGGGTGAGTGAGTGGGTGAGTGAGCGAGTGGGTGAGTGAGTCAGTGGGTGAGTGAGTGGGTGAGTGAGTGGGTGATTGAGTGGGTGAGTGAGTGAGTGGGTGAGTAAGTGATTGATTGATTGATTGAGTGGGTGAGTGGGTGAGTGAGTGGGTGAATGGGTGGGTGGGTGGGTGAGTGAGTGAGTCGGTGAGTGGGTGGGTGAGTGAGTGGGTGAGTGAGTTGGTGAGTGGGTGAGTGGGTGGGTGAGTGGGTGGGTGAATGAGTGAGTGGGTGAGTGAGTCGGTGAGTGGGTGGGTGAGTGAGTGAGTGAGTAGGTGAGTGAGTGAGTGGGTGAGTGAATGGGTGAGTGAATGGGTGAGTGAGTGGGTGAGTGAGTGAGTGGGTGGGTGGGTGAGTGGGTGAGTGAGTGAGTGGGTGGGTGAGTGGGTGAGTGAGTGAGTGGGTGAGTGGTTGAGTGGGTCGGTGAGTGGCTGAGTGGGTGGGTGGGTGAGTGGGTGAGTGAGTGAGTGGGTGGGTGAGTGGGTGGGTGAGTGAGTGGGTGAGTGAGTGGGTGAGTGGGTAAGTGAGTGGGTGAGTTAGTGGATGAGTGAGTGAGTGGGTGAGTGAGTGGGTGGGTGAGTGAGTGGGGGGGTGAGTGAGTGGGTGGGTGAGTGGGTCAGTGAGTGGGTTAGTGGCTGAGTGGGTGAGTGGGTGAGTGAGTGGGTGGGTGAGTGGGTGGGTGGGGGAGTGAGTGGGTGGGTGAGTGGGTGGGTGAGTGTGTGGGTGAGTGAGTGGGTGGGTGAGTGGGTGGGTGAGTGAGCGAGTGAGTTGGTGAGTGAGTGGGTGGGTGGGTGGATGAGTGGGTGGGTGGGTGGGTGAGTGGGTGGGTGAGTGGGTGAGTGTGTGGGTGAGTGGGTGGGTGGGTGGGTGAGTGGGTGGGTGGGTGGGTGGGTGGGTGAGTGGTTGGGTGGGTGGGTGAGTGGTTGGGTGGGTGGGTGAGTGGTTGGGTGGGTGGGTGAGTGGTTGGGTGGGTGGGTGAGTGGTTGGGTGGGTGGGTGAGTGGGTGGGTGGGTGGGTGGGTGGGTGAGTGAGTGGGTGGGTGAGTGAGTGGGTGAGTGAGTGAGTGAGTGGGTGAGTGAGTGAGTGAGTGGGTGGGTGGGTGGTTGAGTGGGTGGGTGGGTGGGTGAGTGAGTGAGTGAGTGAGTAAGTGGGTGGGTGGGTGGGTGGGTGGGTGGGTGAGTGAGTGGGTGGGTGAGTGGGTGGGTGGGTGAGTGGGTCAGTGAGTGGGTTAGTGGCTGAGTGGGTGAGTGGGTGAGTGAGTGGGTGGGTGAGTGGGTGGGTGGGGGAGTGAGTGGGTGGGTGAGTGGGTGGGTGAGTGAGTGGGTGGGTGAGTGGGTGGGTGAGTGAGCGAGTGAGTTGGTGAGTGAGTGGGTGGGTGGGTGGATGAGTGGGTGGGTGGGTGGGTGAGTGGGTGGGTGAGTGGGTGAGTGTGTGGGTGAGTGGGTGGGTGGGTGGGTGGGTGAGTGGGTGGGTGGGTGGGTGGGTGGGTGGGTGAGTGGTTGGGTGGGTGGGTGAGTGGTTGGGTGGGTGGGTGAGTGGTTGGGTGGGTGGGTGAGTGGTTGGGTGGGTGGGTGAGTGGTTGGGTGGGTGGGTGGGTGGGTTGGTGGGTGAGTGGGTGGGTGGGTGAGTGGGTGAGTGGGTGGGTGGGTGGGTGGGTGAGTGAGTGGGTGAGTGAGTGAGTGAGTGGGTGGGTGGGTGGTTGAGTGGGTGGGTGGGTGGGTGAGTGAGTGAGTGAGTGAGTAAGTGGGTGGGTGGGTGGGTGGGTGGGTGGGTGAGTGAGTGAGTGGGGGAGTGGGTGGGTGAGTCAGTGGGTGAGTGAGCGAGTGAGTGGGTGAGTTAGTGGGTGAGTGGGTGGGTGGGTGGATGAGTGGGTGAGTGAGTGGGTGGGTGGGTGGGTGAGTGGGTGGGTGAGTGCGTGATTGATTGATTGAGTGAGTGAGTGGGTGAGTGGGTGGGTGAGTGAGTGGGTGAGTGAGTGGGTGAGTGAGTGGGTGAGTGAGTGGGTGAGTGGGTGAGTGGGTGAGTGGGTGAGTGGGTGAGTGGGTGAGTGAGTGGGAGAGTAAGTGATTGATTGATTGATTGAGTGGGTGAGTGAGTGGGTGAGTGGGTGGGTGAGTGAGTGAGTCGGTGAGTGGGTGGGTGAGTGAGTGAGTGGGTGAGTGAGTGGGTGAGTGAGTCGGTGAGTGGGTGAGTGGGTGAGTGAGTCGGTGGGTGGGTGGGTGAGTGAGTGAGTGAGTGGGTGAGTGATTGGGTGAGTGAGTGGGTGAGTGAGTGCGTGGGTGAGTGAGTGAGTGGTTGAGTGGTTGAGTGGGTCGGTGAGTGGCTGAGTGGGTGGGTGGGTGAGTGGGTGAGTGAGTGAGTGGGTGAGTGGGTGGGTGAGTGAGTGGGTGACTGAGTGAGTGAGTGGGGTGAGTGAGTGGGTGAGTGGGTGGGTGGGTGGATGAGTGGGTGGGTAGGTGGGTGAGTGAGTGGGTGGGTGGGTGGGTGGGTGGGTGAGTGAGTTAGTGGGTGGGTGGGTGGGTGGGTGAGTGGGTGGGTGAGTGAGTGATTGATTGAGTGAGTGAGTGAGTGGGTGGGTGGGTGAGTGGGTGAGTGAGTGAGTGAGTGGGAGAGTAAGTGATTGATTGATTGAGTGTGTGGGTGAGTGAGTGAGTGGGTGAGTGAGTCGGTGGGTGAGTGGGTGGGTGAGTGGGTGGGTGAGTGAGTGGGTGAGTGAGTCGGTGAGTGGGTGAGTGAGTCGGTGAGTGGGTGGGTGAGTGAGTGAGTGGGTGGGTGAGTGAGTGGGTGGGTGAGTGGGTGAGTGAGTGAGTGAGTGAGTGGGTGAGTGGGTGGGTGAGTGAGTGGGTGAGTGAGTGGGTGAGTGAGTGGATGGGTGGGTGAGTGAGTGGGTGAGTGAGCGAGTGAGTGGGTGAGTGAGTGAGTGGGTGAGTGAGTGGGTGGGTGGGTGGGTGGGTGGGTGAGTAGGTGGGTGGGTGAGTAGGTGGGTGGGTGAGTAGGTGGGTGGGTGAGTGGGTGGGTGGGTGTTTGGGTGGGTGGGTGGTTGGGTGGGTGAGTGAGTGAGTGAGTGGGTGGGTGAGTGAGTGGGTGAGTGGTTGGGTGGTTGGGTGAGTGGGTGAGTGGGTGGGTGAGTGAGTGGGTGGGTGGCTGAGTGGGTGGGTGGGTGAGTGAGTGAGTGGATGAGTGGGTGGGTGAGTGAGTGAGCGAGTGAGTGGGTGAGTGAGTGAGTTGGTGAGTGGGTGCGTGGGTGAGTGAGTGGGTGAGTGGGTGGGTGGGTGGGTGGGTGAGTGGGTGGGTGAGTGAGTGAGTGAGTGAGTGCGTGGGTGGGTGGTTGAATGGGTGGGTGGCTGAGTGAGTGAGTGAGTAAATGGGTGAGTGGGTCGGTGAGTGGGTGAGTGGGTGAGTGGGTGGGTGAGTGGGTGGGTGGATGAGTGGGTGGGTGGGTGGGTGAGTGAGTGGGTGGGTGGGTGGGTGAGTGGGTGGGTGGGTGGGTGGGTGAGTGAGTGGGTGGGTGGGTGGGTGAGTGAGTGGGTGGGTGGGTGGGTGAGTGAGTGGGTGGGTGGGTGGGTGAGTGAGTGGGTGGGTGGGTGGGTGGGTGAGTGAGTGAGTGGGTGGGTGGGTGGGTGGGTGGGTGGGTGAGTGAGTGAGTGAGTGGGTGGGTGGGTGGGTGGGTGGGTGAGTGAGTGAGTGAGTGGGTGGGTGAGTGGGTGGGTGGGTCGGTGAGTGGGTGAGTGGCTGAGTGGGTGGGTGAGTGAGTGGGTCGGTGAGTGGGTGAGTGGCTGAGTGGGTGAGTGGGTGGGTGGGTGAGTGAGCGAGTGAGTGGGTGAGTGAGTGAGTGAGTGAGTGGGTGAGTGGGTGAGTGAGTGGGTGAGTGGGTGAGTGGGTGAGTGAGTGAGTGGGTGAGTAAGTGATTGATTGATTGATTGAGTGGGTGAGTGAGTGAGTGCGTGGGTGAGTGAGTGAGTGGGTGAGTGAGTGAGTGAGTGGGTGGGTGAGTGAGTGGGTGGGTGAGTGAGTGAGTGAGTGGGTGAGTGAGTGGGTGGGTGAGTGGGTGTGTGGGTGGGTGAGTGGCTGGGTGGGTGGGTGAGTGGGTGGGTGGGTGGGTGGTTGGGTGGGTGGGTGGTTGGGTGGGTTGGTGGTTGGGTGGGTGAGTGAGTGAGTGGGTGAGTGAGTGAGTGGGTGAGTGAGTGAGTGAGTGAGTGGGTGAGTGAGTGAGTGAGTGAGTGGGTGAGTGAGTGAGTGAGTGGGTGGGTGGCTGAGTGGGTGGGTGCGTGGGTGAGTGAGTGGGTGAGTGGGTGAATGAGTGAGTGGGTGGGTGAGTGAGTGGGTGAGTAAGTGGGTGAGTGAGCGAGTGAGTGGGTGAGTGAGTTGGTGAGTGGGTGGGTGAGTGGGTGGGTGAGTGGGTGAGTGAGTGGGTGGGTGAGTGAGTGAGTGAGTGAGTGGGTGAGTGGGTGGGTGAGTGGGTGGGTGGGTGGGTGAGTGAGTGGGTGGGTGGGTGGGTGAGTGAGTGAGTAAATGGGTGAGTGGGTGGGTGGTTGAGTGGGTCGGTGAGTGGGTGAGTGGCTGAGTGGGTGAGTGGGTGGGTGAGTGGGTGGGTGAGTGGGTGAGTGAGTGAGTGAGCGAGTGGGTGGGTGGATGAGTCGGTGGGTGAGTGGGTGGGTGGGTGGGTGGGTGAGTGGGTGGGTGGGTGGGTGGGTGGGTGGGTGAGTGAGTGAGTGAGTGAGTGGGTGGGTGGGTGGGTGGGTGGGTGGGTGGGTGAGTGGGTGGGTGAGTGAGTGAGTGAGTGGCTGAGTGAGTGAGTGAGTGGGTGGGTGGGTGGGTGGGTGGGTGAGTGGGTGGGTGGGTGAGTGAGTGAGTGAGTGGGTGGGTGAGTGGGTGAGTGGGTGAGTGGGTGAGTGAGTGGGTGAGTGGGTGAGTGGGTGAGTGGTTGAGTGGGTCGGTAAGTGGGTGAGTGAGTGAGTGGGTGAGTGAGTGGGTGAGTGGGTGAGTGGGTGAGTGGGTGAGTGGGTGAGTGGGTGAGTGGGTGAGTGGGTGAGTGAGTGGGTGGGTGGGTGAGTGGGTCGGTGAGTGGGTGAGTGGCTGAGTGGGTGAGTGAGTGGGTCAGTGGGTGAGTGGGTGAGTGGGTGGGTGGGTGGGTGGGTGAGTGGGTCGGTGAGTGGGTGAGTGGCTGAGTGGGTGAGTGGGTGGGTGGGTGGGTGGGTGAGTGGGTGAGTGAGTGGGTGAGTGAGTGGGTGAGTGGGTGAGTGGGTGAGTGGGTGAGTGGGTGAGTGAGTGGGTGGGTGGGTGAGTGGGTCGGTGAGTGGGTGAGTGGCTGAGTGGGTGAGTGGGTGAGTGGGTGGGTGAGTGGGTGAGTGGGTGAGTGGGTGGGTGGGTGGGTGAGTGGGTCGGTGAGTGGGTGAGTGGCTGAGTGGGTGAGTGGGTGAGTGAGTGGGTGGGTGAGTGGGTGGGTGAGTGGGTGGGTGGGTGGGTGAGTGAGTGGGTGGGTGGGTGAGTGAGTGGGTGGGTGAGTGGGTGGGTGGGTGGGTGAGTCGGTGGGTGGGTGAGTGAATGGGTGAGTGAGTGGGTGAGTGAGTGCGTGGGTGAGTGAGTGAGTGGTTGAGTGGTTGAGTGGGTCGGTGAGTGGCTGAGTGGGTGGGTGGGTGAGTGGGTGAGTGAGTGAGTGGGTGAGTGGGTGGGTGAGTGAGTGGGTGACTGAGTGAGTGAGTGGGTGGGTGAGTGAGTGGGTGAGTGGGTGGGTGGATGAGTGGGTGGGTAGGTGGGTGAGTGAGTGGGTGGGTGGGTGGGTGGGTGGGTGAGTGAGTTAGTGGGTGGGTGGGTGGGTGGGTGAGTGGGTGGGTGAGTGAGTGATTGATTGAGTGAGTGAGTGAGTGGGTGGGTGGGTGAGTGGGTGAGTGAGTGAGTGAGTGAGTGGGAGAGTAAGTGATTGATTGATTGAGTGTGTGGGTGAGTGAGTGAGTGGGTGAGTGAGTCGGTGAGTGGGTGGGTGGGTGAGTGGGTGGGTGAGTGGGTGGGTGAGTGAGTGGGTGAGTGAGTCGGTGAGTGGGTGAGTGAGTCGGTGAGTGGGTGGGTGAGTGAGTGAGTGAGTGGGTGAGTGAGTGAGTGGGTGAGTGGGTGAGTGAGTGAGTGAGTGAGTGGGTGAGTGGGTGGGTGAGTGAGTGGGTGAGTGAGTGGGTGAGTGAGTGGATGGGTGGGTGAGTGAGTGGGTGAGTGAGCGAGTGAGTGGGTGAGTGGGTGAGTGGGTGGGTGGGTGGGTGGGTGAGTAGGTGGGTGGGTGAGTAGGTGGGTGGGTGAGTAGGTGGGTGGGTGAGTGGGTGGGTGGGTGAGTGGGTGGGTGGGTGTTTGGGTGGGTGGGTGGTTGGGTGGGTGAGTGAGTGAGTGAGTGGGTGGGTGAGTGAGTGGGTGAGTGGTTGGGTGGTTGGGTGAGTGGGTGAGTGGGTGGGTGAGTGAGTGGGTGGGTGGCTGAGTGGGTGGGTGGGTGAGTGAGTGAGTGGATGAGTGGGTGGGTGAGTGAGTGAGCGAGTGAGTGGGTGAGTGAGTGAGTTGGTGAGTGGGTGCGTGGGTGAGTGAGTGGGTGGGTGAGTGAGTGGGTGAGTGGGTGGGTGGGTGGGTGGATGAGTGGGTGGGTAGGTGGGTGAGTGAGTGGGTGGGTGGGTGGGTGGGTGAGTGAGTTAGTGGGTGGGTGGGTGGGTGAGTGGGTGGGTGGGTGAGTGGGTGGGTGAGTGAGTGAGTGATTGATTGAGTGAGTGAGTGAGTGGGTGGGTGGGTGGGTGAGTGGGTGAGTGAGTGAGTGAGTGGGAGAGTAAGTGATTGATTGATTGAGTGTGTGGGTGAGTGAGTGAGTGAGTGGGTGAGTGAGTCGGTGAGTGGGTGGGTGGGTGAGTGGGTGGGTGAGTGGGTGGGTGAGTGAGTGGGTGAGTGAGTCGGTGAGTGGGTGAGTGAGTCGGTGAGTGGGTGGGTGAGTGAGTGAGTGGGTGAGTGAGTGAGTGGGTGAGTGGGTGGGTGAGTGAGTGAGTGAGTGGGTGAGTGGGTGGGTGAGTGAGTGGGTGAGTGAGTGGGTGAGTGAGTGGATGGGTGGGTGAGTGAGTGGGTGAGTGAGCGAGTGAGTGGGTGAGTGAGTGAGTGGGTGAGTGAGTGGGTGGGTGGGTGGGTGGGTGAGTAGGTGGGTGGGTGAGTGGGTGGGTGGGTGAGTGGGTGGGTGGGTGTTTGGGTGGGTGGGTGGTTGGGTGGGGTGAGTGAGTGAGTGAGTGGGTGGGTGAGTGAGTGGGTGAGTGGTTGGGTGGTTGGGTGAGTGGGTGAGTGGGTGGGTGAGTGAGTGGGTGGGTGGCTGAGTGGGTGGGTGGGTGAGTGAGTGAGTGGATGAGTGGGTGGGTGAGTGAGTGAGCGAGTGAGTGGGTGAGTGAGTGAGTTGGTGAGTGGGTGCGTGGGTGAGTGAGTGGGTGAGTGGGTGGTTGGGTGGGTGGGTGGGTGGGTGGGTGGGTGAGTGAGTGAGTGAGTGCGTGGGTGGGTGGTTGAATGGGTGGGTGGCTGAGTGAGTGAGTGAGTAAATGGGTGAGTGGGTCGGTGAGTGGGTGAGTGGGTGAGTGGGGTGGGTGAGTGGGTGGGTGGATGAGTGGGTGGGTGGGTGGGTGAGTGAGTGGGTGGGTGGGTGGGTGAGTGGGTGGGTGGGTGGGTGGGTGAGTGAGTGAGTGAGTGGGTGGGTGGGTGGGTGAGTGAGTGGGTGGGTGGGTGGGTGAGTGAGTGGGTGTGTGGGGTGGGTGAGTGAGTGGGGTGGGTGTGTGGGTGGGTGAGTGAGTGGGTGGGTGGGTGGGTGAGTGAGTGGGTGGGTGGGTGGGTGGGTGAGTGAGTGGGTGGGTGGGTGGGTGAGTGGGTGGGTGAGTGGGTGGGTGGGTCGGTGAGTGGGTGGGTGGCTGAGTGGGTGGGTGAGTGAGTGGGTCGTTGAGTGGGTGAGTGGCTGAGTGGGTGAGTGGGTGGGTGGGTGAGTGAGCGAGTGAGTGGGTGAGTGAGTGGGTGAGTGAGTGAGTGGGTGAGTGGGTGAGTGAGTGGGTGAGTGGGTGAGTGGGTGAGTGAGTGAGTGGGTGAGTAAGTGATTGATTGATTGATTGAGTGGGTGAGTGAGTGAGTGCGTGGGTGAGTGAGTGAGTGGGTGAGTGAGTGAGTGAGTGAGTGAGTGGGTGAGTGGTTGAGTGGGTCGGTGAGTGGGTGAGTGGCTGAGTGGCTGAGTGGGTGGGTGGGTGAGTGGGTGGGTGAGTGGGTGGGTGAGAGAGTGGGTGAGTGAGCGAGTGGGTGAGTGAGTGCGTGGGTGGGTGGGTGAGTGGGTTGGTGGGTGGTTGAGTGGGTGGGTGGGTGGGTGAGTGGGTGGGTGGGTGAGAGAGTGGGTGAGTGAGCGAGTGGGTGAGTGAGTGCGTGGGTGGGTGGGTGGGTGAGTGGGTTGGTGGGTGGTGAGTGGGTGGGTGGGTGGGTGAGTGGGTGGGTGGGTGGGTGAGTGGGTGGGTGGGTGGGTGAGTGGGTGTGTGGGTGGGTGAGTGGCTGGGTGGGTGGGTGAGTGGGTGGGTGGGTGGGTGGTTGGGTGGGTGGGTGGGTGGGTGGGTTGGTGGTTGGGTGGGTGAGTGAGTGAGTGAGTGGGTGAGTGAGTGAGTGGGTGGGTGAGTGAGTGAGTGAGTGGGTGAGTGAGTGAGTGAGTGAGTGGGTGAGTGGGTGGGTGGGTGGGTGAGTGGGTGTGTGGGTGGGTGAGTGGCTGGGTGGGTGGGTGAGTGGGTGGGTGGGTGGGTGGTTGGGTGGGTGGGTGGTTGGGTGGGGTGGGTGGTTGGTGGGTTGGTGGTTGGGTGGGTGAGTGAGTGAGTGAGTGGGTGAGTGAGTGAGTGGGTGAGTGAGTGAGTGAGTGGGTGGGTGAGTGAGTGAGTGGGTGAGTGAGTGAGTGAGTGGGTGGGTGGCTGAGGTGGGTGGGTGCGTGGGTGAGTGAGTGGTTGAGTGGGTGAATGAGTGAGTGGGTGGGTGAGTGAGTGGGTGAGTAAGTGGGTGAGTGAGCGAGTGAGTGGGTGAGTGAGTTGGTGAGTGGGTGGGTGAGGTGGGTGGGTGGGTGGGTGAGTGAGTGAGTGAGTGGGTGAGTGGGTGGGTGAGTGGGTGGGTGGGTGGGTGAGTGAGTGGGTGGGTGGGTGGGTGAGTGAGTGAGTAAATGGGTGAGTGGGTGGGTGGTTGAGTGGGTCGGTGAGTGGGTGAGTGGCTGAGTGGGTGAGTGGGTGGGTGAGTGGGTGGGTGAGTGGGTGAGTGAGTGAGTGAGCGAGTGGGTGGGTGGATGAGTCGGTGGGTGAGTGAGTGAGTGGGTGGGTGGGTGGGTGGGTGAGTGGGTGGGTGGGTGGGTGGGTGGGTGGGTGGGTGGGTGAGTGAGTGAGTGAGTGAGTGGGTGGGTGGGTGGGTGGGTGGGTGAGTGGGTGGGTGAGTGGCTGAGTGAGTGAGTGAGTGGGTGGGTGGGTGGGTGGGTGAGTGAGTGGGTGAGTGAGTGGGTGAGTGGGTGAGTGGGTGAGTGGGTGAGTGAGTGGGTGGGTGGGTGAGTGGGTCGGTGAGTGGGTGAGTGGCTGAGTGGGTGAGTGGGTGAGTGAGTGGGTGAGTGGGTGGGTGAGTGGGTGAGTGGGTGAGTGAGTGGGTGGGTGGGTGAGTGGGTCGGTGAGTGGGTGAGTGGCTGAGTGGGTGAGTGGGTGAGTGAGTGGGTGGGTGAGTGGGTGGGTGGGTGGGTGAGTGAGTGGGTGGGTGGGTGAGTGAGTGGGTGGGTGGGTGAGTGAGTGGGTGGGTGGGTGAGTGAGTGGGTGGGTGGGTGAGTGAGTGGGTGGGTGGGTGGGTGAGTCGGTGGGTGGGTGGGTGAGTGAGTGAGTGAGTGGGTGAGTGAATGGGTGAGTGAGTGGGTGAGTGAGTGCGTGGGTGAGTGAGTGAGTGGTTGAGTGGTTGAGTGGGTCGGTGAGTGGCTGAGTGGGTGGGTGGGTGAGTGGGTGAGTGAGTGAGTGGGTGAGTGGGTGGGTGAGTGAGTGGGTGACTGAGTGAGTGAGTGGGTGGGTGAGTGAGTGGGTGAGTGGGTGGGTGGGTGGATGAGTGGGTGGGTAGGTGGGTGAGTGAGTGGGTGGGTGGGTGGGTGGGTGAGTGAGTTAGTGGGTGGGTGGGTGGGTGGGTGAGTGGGTGGGTGAGTGAGTGAGTGATTGATTGAGTGAGTGAGTGAGTGAGTGAGTGGGTGGGTGAGTGAGTGGGTGAGTGAGTGAGTGGGAGAGTAAGTGATTGATTGATTGAGTGTGTGGGTGGGTGGGTGAGTGAGTGATTGATTGAGTGAGTGAGTGGGGTGGGTGGGTGAGTGGGTGAGTGAGTGAGTGAGTGGGAGAGTAAGTGATTGATTGATTGAGTGTGTGGGTGAGTGAGTGAGTGGTGGTGAGTGAGTCGGTGAGTGGGTGGGTGGGTGAGTGGGTGGGTGAGTGGGTGGGTGAGTGAGTGGGTGAGTGAGTCGGTGAGTGGGTGAGTGAGTCGGTGAGTGGGTGGGTGAGTGAGTGAGTGAGTGGGTGAGGTGAGTGAGTGGGTGAGTGGGTGAGTGAGTTAGTGAGTGAGTGGGTGAGTGGGTGGGTGAGTGAGTGGGTGAGTGTGTGGGTGAGTGAGTGGATGGGTGGGTGAGTGAGTGGGTGAGTGAGCGAGTGAGTGGGTGAGTGAGTGAGTGAGTGGGTGGGTGGGTGGGTGAGTAGGTGGGTGGGTGAGTAGGTGGGTGGGTGAGTGGGTGGGTGGGTGAGTGGGTGGGTGGGTGTTTGGGTGGGTGGGTGGTTGGGTGGGTGAGTGAGTGAGTGAGTGGGTGGGTGAGTGAGTGGGTGAGTGGTTGGGTGGTTGGGTGAGTGGGTGAGTGGGTGGGTGAGTGAGTGGGTGGGTGGCTGAGTGGGTGGGTGGGTGAGTGAGTGAGTGGATGAGTGGGTGGGTGAGTGAGTGAGCGAGTGAGTGGGTGAGTGAGTGAGTTGGTGAGTGGGTGCGTGGGTGAGTGAGTGGGTGAGTGGGTGGCTGGGTGGGTGGGTGGGTGGGTGGGTGGGTGGGTGGGTGGGTGGGTGGGTGAGTGAGTGAGTGAGTGAGTGAGTGCGTGGGTGGGTGGTTGAATGGGTGGGTGGCTGAGTGAGTGAGTGAGTAAATGGGTGAGTGGGTCGGTGAGTGGGTGAGTGGGTGAGAGGGTGGGTGAGTGGGTGGGTGGATGAGTGGGTGGGTGGGTGGGTGAGTGAGTGGGTGGGTGGGTGGGTGGGTGAGTGGGTGGGTGGGTGGGTGGGTGAGTGAGTGAGTGAGTGGGTGGGTGGGTGGTGGTGGGTGGGTGGGTGGGTGGGTGGGTGAGTGAGTGAGTGAGTGGGTGGGTGGGTGGGTGAGTGAGTGAGTGGGTGGGTGGGTGGGTGGGTGAGTGAGTGGGTGGGTGGGTGAGTGAGTGGGTGGGTGGGTGGGTGAGTGAGTGAGTGAGTGGGTGAGTGGGTGGGTGGGTCGGTGAGTGGGTGAGTGGCTGAGTGGGTGAGTGGGTGGGTGGGTGAGTGAGCGAGTGAGTGGGTGAGTGAGTGGGTGAGTGGGTGAGTGAGTGGGTGAGTGGGTGAGTGGGTGAGTGAGTGAGTGGGTGAGTAAGTGATTGATTGATTGATTGAGTGGGTGAGTGAGTGAGTGCGTGGGTGAGTGAGTGAGTGGGTGAGTGAGTGAGTGAGTGGGTGAGTGGTTGAGTGGGTCGGTGAGTGGGTGAGTGGCTGAGTGGCTGAGTGGGTGGGTGGGTGAGTGGGTGGGTGAGTGGGTGGGTGAGAGAGTGGGTGAGTGAGCGAGTGGGTGAGTGAGTGCGTGGGTGGGTGGGTGGGTGGGTGAGTGGGTTGGTGGGTGGTTGAGTGGGTGGGTGGGTGAGTGGGTGGGTGGGTGAGAGAGTGGGTGAGTGAGCGAGTGGGTGAGTGAGTGCGTGGGTGGGTGGGTGGGTGAGTGGGTTGGTGGGTGGTTGAGTGGGTGGGTGGGTGGGTGGGTGAGTGGGTGGGTGGGTGGGTGAGTGGGTGGGTGGGTGGGTGAGTGGGTGTGTGGGTGGGTGAGTGGCTGGGTGGGTGGGTGGGTGGGTGGTTGGGTGGGTGGGTGGTTGGGTGGGTGGGTGGTTGGGTGGGTTGGTGGTTGGGTGGGTGAGTGAGTGAGTGGGTGAGTGAGTGAGTGAGTGGGTGGGTGAGTGAGTGAGTGAGTGGGTGAGTGGGTGAGTGAGTGAGTGAGGGTGGGTGGGTGGGTGGGTGGGTGAGTGGGTGTGTGGGTGGGTGAGTGGCTGGGTGGGTGGGTGGGTGGTTGGGTGGGTGGGTGGTTGGGTGGGTTGGTGGTTGGGTGGGTTGGTGGTTGGGTGGGTTGGTGGTTGGGTGGGTGAGTGAGTGAGTGAGTGGGTGAGTGAGTGAGTGAGTGAGTGAGTGAGTGAGTGAGTGGGTGAGTGGGTGGGTGCGTGGGTGAGTGAGTGGGTGAGTGGGTGAATGAGTGAGTGGGTGGGTGAGTGAGTGGGTGAGTAAGCGAGTGAGTGGGTGAGTGAGTTGGTGAGTGGGTGGGTGAGTGGGTGGGTGAGTGGGTGAGTGAGTGGGTGGGTGAGTGAGTGAGTGAGTGGGTGAGTGGGTGGGTGAGTGGGTGGGTGGGTGGGTGAGTGAGTGGGTGGGTGGGTGGGTGAGTGAGTGAGTAAATGGGTGAGTGGGTGGGTGGTTGAGTGGGTCGGTGAGTGGGTGAGTGGCTGAGTGGGTGAGTGGGTGAGTGGGTGGGTGAGTGGGTGAGTGAGTAAGTGAGTGAGCGAGTGGGTGGGTGGATGAGTCGGTGGGTGAGTGGGTGAGTGAGTGAGTGGGTGGGTGGGTGGGTGGGTGAGTGGGTGGGTGGGTGGGTGGGTGGGTGGTTGGGTGGGTGGTTGGGTGGGTTGGTGGTTGGGTGGGTTGGTGGT
This sequence comes from Lampetra planeri, assembly GCF_965212315.1. Classification (NCBI taxonomy): domain Eukaryota; kingdom Metazoa; phylum Chordata; class Hyperoartia; order Petromyzontiformes; family Petromyzontidae; genus Lampetra; species Lampetra planeri. The sequence continues at coordinate 33,027 of NW_027615775.1, forward strand.
TGGGTGGGTGAGTGAGTGAGTGAGTGGGTGGGTGAGTGAGTGAGTGAGTGAGTGGGTGAGTGAGTGAGTGAGTGAGTGAGTGAGTGAGTGAGTGGGTGGGTGGCTGAGTGGGTGGGTGCGTGGGTGAGTGAGTGGGTGAGTGGGTGAATGAGTGAGTGGGTGGGTGAGTGAGTGGGTGAGTAAGTGGGTGAGTGAGCGAGTGAGTGGGTGAGTGAGTTGGTGAGTGGGTGGGTGAGTGGGTGGGTGAGTGGGTGAGTGAGTGGGTGGGTGAGTGAGTGAGTGAGTGGGTGAGTGGGTGGGTGAGTGGGTGGGTGGGTGGGTGAGTGAGTGGGTGGGTGGGTGGGTGAGTGAGTGAGTAAATGGGTGAGTGGGTGGGTGGTTGAGTGGGTCGGTGAGTGAGTAAATGGGTGAGTGGGTGGGTGGTTGAGTGGGTCGGTGAGTGGGTGAGTGGCTGAGTGGGTGAGTGGGTGAGTGGGTGAGTGGGTGAGTGAGTGAGTGAGTGAGCGAGTGGGTGGGTGGATGAGTCGGTGGGTGAGTGGGTGAGTGGGTGAGTGAGTGAGTGGGTGGGTGGGTGGGTGGGTGAGTGGGTGGGTGGGTGGGTGAGTGGGTGGGTGGGTGGGTGGGTGAGTGAGTGGGTGGGTGTGGGTGGGTGAGTGAGTGGGTGGGTGGGTGAGTGAGTGGGTGGGTGGGTGAGTGAGTGGGTGGGTGGGTGGGTGGGTGGGTGAGTGGGTGGGTGGGTGGGTGGGTGAGTGAGTGAGTGGGTGGGTGGGTGAGTGAGTGGGTGGGTGGGTGAGTGAGTGGGTGGGTGGGTGAGTGAGTGAGTGAGTGGGTGGGTGGGTGGGTGGGTGAGTGAGTGAGTGGGTGGGTGGGTGGGTGGGTGGGTGAGTGAGTGGGTGGGTGGGTGGGTGGGTGAGTGAGTGGGTGGGTGAGTGAGTGGGTGGGTGAGTGAGTGGGTGGGTGGGTGAGTGAGTGGGTGGGTGGGTGAGTGAGTGAGTGGGTGGGTGAGTGAGCGAGTGGGTGGTGAGCGAGTGGGTGAGTGAGCGAGTGAGTTGGTGAGTGAGCGGGTGGGTGGGTGGATGAGCGGGTGGGTGGGTGAGTGAGCGGGTGGGTGGGTGAGTGAGCGGGTGGGTGGGTGGGTGAGTGAGCGGGTGGGTGGGTGGGTGAGTGAGCGGGTGGGTGGGTGAGTGAGTGAGTGAGTGAGTGGGTGGGTGAGTGAGTGGGTGGGTGAGTGAGCGGGTGGGTGAGTGAGGCGAGTGAGTTGGTGAGTGAGCGGGTGGGTGGGTGGATGAGCGGGTGGGTGGTGAGTGAGTGGGTGGGTGAGTGAGTGGGTGGGTGAGTGAGGGTGAGTGAGTGAGTGGGTGGGTGAGTGGGTGAGTGGGTGGGTGAGTGGGTGAGTGGGTGGGTGAGTGGGTGGGTGAGTGGTTGGGTGGGTGGGTGGGTGAGTGGGTGGGTGGGTGGTTGAGTGGGTGGGTGGGTGGGTGGGTGGGTGAGTGAGTGAGTGGGTGGGTGGGTGGGTGAGTGAGTGAGTGAGTAAGTGGGTGGGTGGGTGGGTGAGTGGGTGGGTGGTTAAGTGGGTCGGTGAGTGGCTGAGTGGCTGAGTGGGTGGGTGAGTGAGTGAGTGAGTGGGGGAGTGGGTGGGTGAGTCAGTGGGTGAGTGAGCGAGTGAGTGAGTGGGTGAGTGAGTGGGTGAGTGGGTGGGTGAGTGGGTGGGTGGGTGGGGTGAGTGAGTGGGTGGGTGGGTGGGTGAGTGAGTCGGTGGGTGAGTGAGTCAGTGGGTGGGTGGGTGAGTGGGTGGGTGAGTGAGTGAGTGAGTGAGTGCGTGGGTGAGTGGGTGAGTGGGTGAGTGAGTTAGTGAGTGCGTGGGTGAGTGGGTGAGTGAGTGGGTGAGTGGGTGAGTGGGTGAGTGGGTGAGTGGGTGGGTGAGTAAGTGATTGATTGATTGATTGAGTGGGTGGGTGAGTGAGTGAGTGGGTGAGTGAGTCGGTGAGTGGGTGGGTGAGTGAGTGGGTGAGTGAGTGAGTGAGTGGGTGAGTGGGTGGGTGAGTGGGTGGGTGAGTGAGTGAGTGAGTCGGTGAGTGGGTGAGTGAGTGAGTGGGTGAGTGAATGGGTGAGTGCGTTGGTGAGTGAGTGAGTGGGTGGGTGGGTAAGTGGGTGAGTGAGTGAGTGAGTGGGTGGGTGAGTGAGTGGGTGGGTGGGTGAGTGGGTGGGTGAGTGGGTGGGTGAGTAGGTGGGTGGGTGGGTGAGTGGGTGGGTGGTTGGGTGGTTGGGTGGTTGGGTGGGTGGGTGGGTGGTTGGGTGGGTGGGTGGGTGGTTGGGTGGGTGAGTGAGTGAGTGGGTGAGTGAGTGGGTGAGTGGTTGGGTGGGTGGGTGAGTGGGTGAGTGGGTGGGTGAGTGGGTGGGTGGCTGAGTGGGTGGGTGCGTGGGTGAGTGAGTGGGTGAGTGGGTGAGTGAGTGAGTGGGTGAGTGGGTGGGTGAGTGAGTGGGTGAGTGAGCGAGTGAGTGGGTGAGTGAGTTGGTGAGT
>NW_027615776.1:0-35530 GCF_965212315.1 Lampetra planeri
TCTTATTGTGTCCACTGAGGGGGCACCATAGAATAAAAGCTGGATTCATACTCTACGAGAGGTAAAAACAGTAACAGACACTATTGTCAGCAGTTGTTTCTCAGTAACAGACACTGTTGTCAGCGGTTGTGTGTCAGCAGCAGTGTGTTTCTGCTGTGTCAGCAGTGAGGTGGGCGACGGCGACTCGGAGGATCCTCAGGTCTACGAGTCAATGTGTATGATCCAGACCGGTGTGTGTGAAGTGGCGCAGACGTCCGACCACGGTAATGTCCGCAGCCAATGAGGATCCAAACGTTGTTACCGGGAGTTCTTTACCAGTGATGGTGTTTCAGAGACGCTCCACCTGGAGGAGGACGGCAGCTGCGAGGACGTGTACGAGTATGACCGCCCCCGACCCCTCGTCCCTCCAGGCCCCTCGGCCCCCTCGACCCCCGCCAGACGAGGCCTGGGAGACGTCGGTAGCCAGTCAGCAGCCTTCAGCACTCGGAGTGTGGACGGGGCCATACAACCAGGTCTGTACTGGACCTGGACCTGGACGTGTACTAGAACTAGACTGATGCCCGTTTGTCGCTGCAGGTCCCCAGCAACCCCCCAGACCTCTCCCACGGCGAGCAAACTCAGACCGACAGCCTCAGCCTTCAAATTCGGAGCTCTCTCTTGTCCCCCGCCCTCTTCCTCCTCCCTCCTCCTCTGTCCCTCCTCCCTCCTCTCCTTTTCCTCCCCCCTCCTCTCTTGCTCCACCCCCCCTCTGCCAGCGGAGGCATGGCGCTCAGTGGGGAGATCGAATGCCTGCTGTCCCAGGGCTACTCCATCCAGGACATCCAGAAGGCCCTGATGATCGCCCAGAACAACCTGGAAACGGCCAAGAACATCCTGCGTGAGTTTGTGTCCGTCCCATCGGCGGCACACATCGCCACGTAGCTGCACCCACGCCCACTGCCGCCCACCGCCACCCCTCCATCCCCCAATCCCCAGTGCCATTGACAGATGAAGCCCTTTGCTGCGACCGCGATTGGACGCCTGTGGTTTGACAGCGAGGGGCGCGCTGCGTTCATTTCCTGTCCCACATACAGTTGGGTAATATGCGGCATTGAGGGCGTCATGGGGCAGATGTGTCAACCCTCTGTCCCATGAACGCTGCCTGTGCACTAATTGACTGTGCTGATGCATCTGCATCTTCACCCCCTGGTCGCGTGTTGAATCTTTTGTGAAGGAACCTGCTTTTTAGCTGCTTGTAGCACTTTACAGTCTTCAACCTTGTGGCGTCGGGGATCTATTGGGAGGTAGGGATCCATTGGGAGGTTAGGGTCCTGTGGGGATCTAGGGATGTGTTAGGACGCAGGGATCCGTAGGGTGAGTGGGACGATGAGTGTGCAGTTTCGGTGTGTATTGCTGGTACGATGAAAAAACCTGACAGTGCCTCAGGACGACGATGACAAGATGAAAGAGGTTCATTACAAGAGGAGGGCCGTCGATCAGCTGACGACCATCTCATCAGTCCATAAGTAGTTTGTTCTGTAAAATGTTGCAAAGTGACAGGTCAAAGGTCGACTGATCAGATGTGTCTCTGGTCATCATTGGTGATTTTGATGATGAATCGATTAGTTGCAGAATAATCAGCTGAACGTTTCCTTCGTGGACCAAGAACCAGGATCACGGGTTCTATCACGCATCACTCGTGTCCGTCCTCCGTCGTGTTCCGTTCTCCATCTTGTCCCGTTCTCTGTCCTGTTTCGTCGTCCATCATGTTTCCTTCTGTCATGTTCCATTTTCGTCTCGTCGGTGTGCCTTTTGAAAGCTAACTGTTCTTCTGATCTGAGTCGGCAGAAAAGAAATGGGTGGAATGGTCCCTTTAAGCAGGAAATCCCATCCCATCAGCAGGCGTGAAGCATCTCAGTGGAACGTCTGTGGTTTCTTTGTTTCCTCTTGTGGCTTCAATTTCCCCAAAACCCAAAAATGTCATGGCCGCTGCCCTGCCCCCCCCGACACACACACACAAACACACCAGGCCGCCCTCGAGGTGAGAACGGGAGGACTGGTCCTCTGGGTGCGGAGCTGCCGACTGACAACACGTCATCGTTGGTGTAAATATTTTATTTATTGTTTTTAAATCAGTTTGTCGCCATGTTTTCACCTGAAGCCATTAAGACTTTGAATTAAACTTATTTTCTTTAATGAGTCCTCATCTTCTGCTACTAGAACGTTCCAGAGGGTTGGTACCTGTGTGTTTGTGGGTAAAACCTCAGCAGACAACACGTATGAACGTATGAATCCAAGCAGTCAAGTCCTCCTTCGGTGCAGCAGAGATTTGTTCCAGATGTTTCTCTCCTGGAACCCGAGCTCCTGTCAGAGTCAGAACTTCCTGCCTTCAGAGCAGCGCTGTGGTCACAAAAGAACTGAGAACTACAACGTCGTTTCACTTGAAACTTTTATTTGTTTTTTCTCCAAAAATATAAAAACGGGACCATGAACAAACCACAGAACTTAATTTACACAAACAACGTTTGAAACGCCCAGACCGGAGAAGACGACTCATTGTTCATGAGAAGATTCCACTTCTCACCTGAGGACATTGTCGAACATCTGAGGTTGGAGGAATATAAACATGACTACTTGTCCATGATGCAGGTTATCGGGCACAACAACGTCTGGCGAACGAAACCGCTGCAAGGACGAGGCCACAGCAGAAACATTTCAGTGTACGATTTGACAGCAGATCACGACCTTTGACCTAAACTACACGTATGTACAACGACCGTCAGCCGTCCGTTCTAGGAGAAAAACAAACTGGTCGTGTTCTGAAGAACGGAATCAAACTCAGCTACGACATGAAAACCTTAAATAACAATCATACAGATGGAGCATCGAACACGGGAGCTGAATGCAGGAACTGGAAATTGTGTGTGTGTGTGTGTGCCTGGACAGAATACTGCAAAGCATCATGGGGGAATGTCTGGTCACAGCCTGCGTCGTTCCTTCACATGCTGATGACCAGGTGGTTGCGGCACTGCAGCTCTATCAGGGGCTTTCCTGGTGGGGCAGGGGTCGGGGAATCAGCAGCATTCACCAATCAGATGTGGACATGAGGAAACAAGTGAAGCGCCGTTGTCTCTTTGTGTGACGGTAGCTGTGTGCGGCTGAACGTGATGTCACCGTACCTGGTCGCTAAGGCCCCTTTTCCCCCCATTGACGGATTTCAGCAGGACGGCATCTTCGGTCTTTGTCTTCATCTCCACGACGATGTCGTTTTTGGTGGTTTTCTCTTTGGTGCTGAAGACGAACAGATGGACAGACGCTGAGGTACGAGACAACGGGACACTCTGGACATAGAGACACAGAGACAGCACGGGAGACAGAAGAGACATAAGACAGCACCAGAGACAGCAGTGGACATAAGAGACAGTAGTGAAGACAGAGACAGCAGTGGACATAAAGGACAGCACCGGAGACAAGAGTAAAGACAGTAGAGACAGCTCTGCAGACAGCAGTGGACATAAGAGACAGCAGTGGGGACAGAATAGGACATAAGAGACAGCAGGGGACATAAGACAGCACTGGAGACAACAGTGGACATGAGAGACAGTAGAGACAGCAGTGGACATAGGGGACAGTACTGGAGACGAGAGTAGAGACAGTACTGGAGACAGTGGAGACAGCAGTGGAAATTGTCCTCACATCTCCTCCTTCGCTGAGCGTCCACACAGAACCTTTCCCTTCTTGTGCAGGAAGTAGAGGACGCTGCCGAGGACAGCGAGAAGCAGGAGACAGAGGACGATCCCGATGATGACCAGTCCACTGCCCTCTGCTGCTCACACACACACACACACACACACACACACACACACAAAATAACAACCCATTCTGCCCTGACTGAGGGTCAAAGGTCAGAGGGTGTGGTATTGTACAGACTGTAACGTCCATCCTGATAACTGTAATTGTGATTGACGTTGGACTGAACAAAGAAAATTTAGCTGAACTGAATAACGAGTGTGTGTGTGTATTGTTTGTACATATATGTGTGTGTACTGTGTGTATGTGCGTGTACTGTATCTTACCAGGTGAGAAGGGGGCACTGGAGGTCACCACTGCAACTGTGACGAAAACAACAGGTTGTTGATCAGATCAGATCAGACAGCAACTGTATCAACCTCTGACGTCACTGGAGGGACACACAGGGACGTCTCTAGAGAACACACAGGGACGTCTCTGGAGGACACACAGGGACGTCTCTGGAGGACACACAGGGACGTCTCTGGAGGACACACCAGGATGTCACTGGAGGACACACAGGAGGACGTCACTGGGGGACACACCGGGACGTCACTGGAGGACACACCGGGACGTCACTGGGGGACGTCACTGGAGGACACACAGGGACGTCACTGGAGGACACACAGGGACGTCACTGGAGGACACACAGGGACGTCTCTGGAGGACACACAGGGACGCCTCTGGAGGACACGGGGCGACGTCACTGGAGGACACGGGGGGAACTTCTCTGGAGGATATGGGGGGGACATGCTGCCTCTGCAGTGTCTCACCGGCTGTGACCCTGAAGGTTCTGCTGTCGGATCCTAGGACGTTAGAGGCGTTGCAGCGTGCGCTGATGTCGGCGCTAATGCTGACCGCCACCACACTGAGGGTCATCTGATCGTTGGCCTGACTCATCACCTCGTACCATGTCTGCACACACACACACACCAAGGAAACGGTGAATACAATAGAGAAGCCCGGTGTTCACAAGGTCACAGGGTCAGTTGCCCGCGTCCCACCTGGCTGCCCTCGATGTTCCAGGAGATGACGGGGGCTGGACGGCCGAGAGCTTCACAGCTCAGGTTCACGGTTCGACCTGCTGCCGCCTCCAGCTGCTGCTCCGCCCCCAACACCTGGGGAGGACCTGTCCACACACACACACACACAAACAAGTCCGCACACACACACACACACACACACACACACACACACACACACACGACATAAAAACGATCAGAGGTTTTCCTCCATCAACCCATCAATCAGTCAATCAATCGATCAATCAATCAGTTGATCAGTCGTTCAATCAATCAGTCGATCAATCGATCAGTCAATCAATCAACGGATCGATCAATGAATCGATCAGTCTTCACTCACCCTGGACAACGATGTGAATGGAGCCGTTTGTCCTCAGAGACGGCAGTGATGGGACAGTAACGTCACACACGTACTCGCCTGTTGTCTCATAGGTGGCGTCCCGCAGGTGTAAGGTATGCCCCTCCCCCACCCGACGGCCGTCCTGAACACACACACACACACACACACACGCACTCAGTGGGCTGAGGGGGGGTCGTCCACTCCGGTGTCCCCGGACGCCGGCGTACTGGGACTCTTAAATCTCTTGTATTGGTCCTGGCTGTGATGTGTGTGTTATATCCCAAATGTGACGTCATGTTAGTGGTTTTTTTTTTTCTTCTGTGGAGTGTAAGAGTGTCTTTGTGTTGTGTTTCTGCACCGTGAAACAATCCCACTGGTCTAGCCGTGTGGCGATAAACGGAACTTGAACAGCAGCAGCAGCACCCGTCGCTGCCGACGTACCTTGAACCAGAGGGTGGAGGTCTTCAGGGAGGACAGCGCATTGCACGTAGCCACCAAGTCTTCACCTCTGAACATGACCTCTGAGTCTTTGGGAACCATGACGGCTGAGTCCAAGTCTGAAAGAGCGAGACGTTTGAGGACGTCACACAAACATCATATCGCTTTGAGGACAAAGATGAGCGAATTTGGTCCTTTGTCAAGCATCTGTTTCCATAAAGAAAGAGCATAGAAGTGCGTGTTCCTCACAGTGCACTGTGAGCTGCATTTCCCCTTTGACCTCTGGGACATGTTGGGTGGGACGACACTGGTACATGCCGCTGTCGCTCCGGGACACCGCTGACAGGGTCAGCACGTCGTCGCTGCTCTCCAACGCAACGTCCGGCTCCTGCAAGGACGATGACACCTTCGGGTTCACACTCGCCAGAGGATGAACGGAGAACCTCTGAACTCAACCATGATGGTTCCACACAACCATGGAACCTTAAAGAACATCCAGAAGGTTTTCTACAGAAACGTAACGCTGTGGACAGCTGTCATCTAGTTAGCACACGTTAGATGTACACAGATATTAGCATATGTCAGCTAATGTTAGCAGATACTAGCTGTTAGCATATGTTAGGTAATGTTAGCTGTTAGCAGATGTTAGCATATGTTAACAAATGTAGGAGACATTGTATCTCCTACATGTTTCCTGTGTTTCTCCTCCGTGTCTCCTATATGTCCCCTGCATGTGTCCTACATGTCTCCTACAGGTCCCCCACATGTCTCCTACGTGTCCCCTGCATGTGTCCTACATGTCTCCCATGTGTCTCATCCTTGTCTCATCCTTGTCTCCTCCGTATCCCCTACATGTTTCCTGTGTTTCTCCTGCGTGTCTCCTACGTGCCTCCTAACATGTCCCCTGCATGTGTCCTACATGTGTCTCATCCTTGTCTCCGTATCTCCTACATGTTTCCTGTGTTTCTCCTGCGTGTCTCCTACGTGCCTCCTAACATGTCCCCTGCATGTGTCCTACATGTCTCCCATGTGTCTCATCCTTGTCTCCTCCGTATCCCCTACATGTTTCCTGTGTTTCTCCTGCGTGTCTCCTACGTGCCTCCTAACATGTCCCCTGCATGTGTCCTACATGTGTCTCATCCTTGTCTCCGTATCTCCTACATGTTTCCTGTGTTTCTCCTGCGTGTCTCCTACGTGCCTCCTAACATGTCCCCTGCGTGTCCCCTGCATGTTTCCTACATGTGTCTCATCCTTGTCTCCTCCGTATCTCCTACATGTTTCCTGTGTTTCTCCTGCGTGTCTCCTACGTGCCTCCTAACATGTCCCCTGCGTGTCCCCTGCATGTTTCCTACATGTGTCTCATCCTTGTCTCCTCCGTATCTCCTACATGTTTCTTGTGTTTCTCCTGCGTGTCTCCTATGTGCCTCCTACATGTCCCCTGTGTGTGTCCTACGTGTCTCCCAAGTGTCTCGTCCTTGTCTCCTCCGTTCTGTCGTTCTTACTTGTTCTCTGGTGAAGATGAAAGTTGGGGGGGGGGTTTCCATCTCCTTGGCAACGCAGCTCCACGGTGTCCCCCTCTCGGACAAGGCCCTGAGGAGACTGTTTCCACAGCTCCACCATAGTGGGGGGGTCTGACACACACACACAGAAATATTGCGGCTGACGGTGGGTCCGAGCCAAGCATTTATTGATGGTTGTTGGGCTATTGATGGATTATTCATCGGTTATGATCGGTCACCCTGCTGCTGACGTTCTATCTGTTGACAGTCTGCTCACATACTGGATCACAGTCTGGTATGGGAACTGAACTACAGCAGACAGGGAGAGGTTGCGGAGGGTAGTTGAGGCTGCGCCCTCTCCCTCCCTGACAGCCATTTACACCACGCACTAAGAGCACTAAACATCATCAAGGACCTGTTGGACCTGCTGCCCTCAGGGATGCGCTACAGGTTAATCAGAGCCAGGACTAATAGAACAGAACAATTTTTTTCCCCAAAAGCCATCAAGGCTCTTAATGCTCAGTCCAACTCCCCCTGACCCCCCCGACCCCCCATACCTCCATACACACCACTGTACAACTGCATTTATGGCCCAGAAGTCTGTGCAATACTTGTTAATATATATCTGATTCTTATTTTTATATTGTACATATACCTTCTTTATATCCTAGATTACACACACATGCACACACACATTCTTTATGTATTTATATATTATATTATATTTTTCTTTCTATGTTTTTATTTTCTCTTTTGTTACACTGAAGGAGATGATTGAATCTCGTTGTACATTTGTTTGTATAATGACAATAAAGGCTACCTACCTGTCTATAGGTTATTGATCCTTATTGATGGGATACTGATTTGTTATTGACTTGTTATTGATCATCACTAATCATCTCTGTGTCAGTGGCGGTTAGACGTGAACTTACAGTGAACAGTGATGTTGATGCTGCTTGACTCCGCCGTCCTCACGGCCCCCGGGACCGAGAAGGTCACCTCACAGGAGAAATGAGCGTCCTTGTCCTCCCTCTGCACCCTGTACTCCAGTGTGCTCTGGACCGAGTAGAAGTCACGTGAATCCCGAGTCACCAGGGTCAACACATTCACACCTGTACGGTCAGAAGAAGAAGACCTCAGGACCAGGGGGACAATCAAAGCCAACAAACGGAGACCCTTAGTCCACTCACGTTCCGTAGCAGGTGTCAGTGGCACCTGGTTCCGGTACCAGGTGATGTTAGGTTTGGGGAACCCATTCCGAGTCTCACACGATGCCACCTGGAGGCACATGGACGTGTCGGTCACACAGTGGTAGCCATGTTGTAGACCACCTGACGGCCAACAGACGTCCACTGACCTTTGACGGTTTTTCCCTGGTCACAGATGTTCCCTCTTGGACCACTTCGATCACCGGAGCTTCTGGAGGAGCTGGGAAACAAAGAGGATCACCAGCGTGTCTAAAGACCACGTCAGAGTTAGATGTATTTACATGTACATGTACACGTTGTACCACATGTGCAACGTGGTAGACGTGGTAGATGGTAAGAGAGAGAGAGAGAGAGAGAGAGAGAGAGAGAGAGATGGACTGGACGATGGCAGCGCACGCAGTCGCAGCGCGCAGTCGCAGCGCGCAGTCGCAGCGCGCAGTCGCAGCGCGCAGTCGCAGCGCGCAGTCGCAGCGCGCAGTCGCAGCGCGCAGTCGCAGCGCGCAGTCGCAGCGCGCAGTCGCAGCGCGCAGTCGCAGCGCGCAGTCGCAGCGCGCAGTCGCAGCGGCTCAACGTTCTGACCTTCAGTGATTTGTTTTTTTTGTGTGCTAAGTACGTCCTGCTCGTTTTCACTGATTTCTGCTGATTTTTCTACATCAACAATCTACATCATGCTAACGGTTGTTTACATTCTACACATGCTAATGCTAGCTGGGCCCTCGGACTGTTGCATAGTAACATCGACTGGCAGCAAAACGCCGTACACATTATCACAGGCGATTTCGTGGACTTCAAATCAATTTGCAAATCAAAGTAATTTGATGTGTTGTCTTTGTTTGTTGTTGCCGTTTTAATGTTTCTTTTATGCACCGACTGGAGGGCACTTGAATTTCCTTGTGACCACGTCAGGTTTATCTGAGAACCATGTCAGGGGGGGTGTCTGAGGACCACGTCGGGGTGTGACAGAAGTTCACATCTGCATCTTACCAAACACTCGCAGCTGAGTTTTGCCCTCAGCGGTTCCAGCCGACAGACCGTTCACCTGGCAGAAGAACTCCCTCTCGTCGGAGAGCTGGACACCCTGAATGGAGAGAGATGTTCCATGCTGGTCCAGGGTCACCTGGATGCGTCCGGTATAGTTTGTGTCCTTGTCCACCAACGTGGAGCTGTGATCACCGTAGAAGATCCGCACCCGAGAGCTGCCCCCACCGATGGCTCTCTGAGGGACGGCACACAATACACACAGGGGGGGGTTAGTGGGGTCAGTGGTGGGACAGTGGGAGGGGTCGGGGGGGTCACTCACCACAAACCACTGGATCATGAGGAAACTCGGCTCGACTGTGGCTTCAGTGAAACTGTACTGGCAGGAGATTTGAGCTGAGTCGCCCAGGTAGACCTCCACGCTGCCGGGCACTGTCAGCTCCACCCCCGCCCACACTGAACACACACACACACACATGAGACTGGGGAGCAGACTCATCATCTCCTTTTAAGGCTCACATGTTCTGTTCGGTACTCAACCGAGGCTCCGCCCTCATCGACAATCTGCCCCGTTCGCAGAAGAAAAATCTGTGTTCAGCTGCAGAGCGACATGTAGCCGCAGGCAGACCAGGCCAGACTGACTTGGCAGCTTTGATGGTGTGTGTGTGTGTATGTGTGTCTGTGTCTGAGTCAAAGATGGTGGAAGAAGCGGGTCCCACAAATTAGATAAATAGACACAGCTGGGAAATAAACACAAACAAACAACAGGATCAACATGTTCCTGTCATCGTGTTCGACTGACTCTCCTGTGAAAATGTTTGTTTTTAGACAAATCTTAAGGTAAAACTTGGACCACACGAGTGTTTAAACAGACAAGCACGAAAAGAGCTTTATGAGACCACTCGCCGCCCTGCTGCCCCCATTCAGACAACTGAATGACCGCTACCCCCCGGCACCCACACAGCACACACACACACACCCACACAAGCCTGAGCTCAGCCAACTATTCCTTTTAAGACAACGGGCGCGCCATTGTTCCCCCACCTGGGTGATCCCTCCTCTGACACACACACACACATTGTTGACAGTTTAACTGATCTCAGCAGCTTTGAGGAGAAAAATCTGATAACAGTGAAGAGAAAAACATTGTGTGTGTGCGTGTGTGTGTGCGTCTGTGTGGGTTCGTGCTACAAACTTTTCACTAATCCGATTAGCATTGGGGGCAGATTTGGCTCCGAAGCCCCCGGGGTTTTATCTGTGCTGACTCTTTGGTGCCTGGACGTGTGCGTGTGTGTGTGCGTGTGCGTGCTCCATAATGATGTCTGCACACACGCCCTCATCCGTCATGCAGATATTTACTGTATCACACACACACAAACGTGAACGAATGAACCCCCCCGACAGCTGTGGGTTCGGGACCTTTTGACCTCGTCTGTCGCTGATAAGAGTCCAATCACCTCTGAAATGACCGAATTCTTCTCCTGCTGCTTCAACCATGAAATGAGGGGTGTGTGTGTGTGTGTGTGTGTGTGTATGTGTGTGTGTGAGCGAGAGATAAATGAGCTCCATCAGCTCTATATTAATAAATGCACAGAAAACAGTCGTGTTCAAACACTGAATGTGAATCTCTGAGCTTCTTGAGGACAGATCTATCTGCGACCAATCAGAGGAACAGACCCACAAGGGGACGGGGTCTTCCTTTTACCAATCACATTTGTCGGAAGCAGTTCGGTCAGTCAGACCTCTTTTTCTTGACTCGGTTCCAGCGTGACTACGAAGCTACTTGACTTGACCCCTGATCGGAGCTCCTGCAGCTGAGAGCTGATGAGATGGAACCTTCTTCATCCCTGGAGAGTTCCTTCAGCAACCTGTCCCTGTTCCTTCTCAGGAACACGAAGAACATCTTCCCTGTTCAAACGTCTCCAGCCAGTGAACGTGTGAAGTGTTTCAACTGACAGGCGTCCTCCGAGGATGAGGTGGAAAGAGCTGGAGTGTGAAGACCAGTGAGTGTGAGTGTGTGTGTGTGTGTGTGTGTCTGTGTGTGTGTGTGTGTGTGGATCTGTGTGTGCGTGTTGGGGGGTGGTCACTGTGCGCTGCCTGACATCAAAGAGGACAGACACACATCCACACATGCGCGGTACAGGCGTGGCCTGGACGTCTTCTCTGCTCCTGAGGAACGTCTCGGGGTCACGACCTCACACTGTGTGACCTTCTGAAGGAGTATATTGCTCTGGAGTGCCTGGGTTCTTCACTAACGTAAGGCTCCGGAGGGGCGGGGCCTATCCCGGCCAGTTTGGGATGTTTCCTGCAGTGAAACGACTGCGTGAACGTCTGAGAAGAACGTGAAGCTGCAACACGACTTGATGTAAAATGTAAAAGAAGAATTTCAGATGAACTCCTGCTGCGTGGAAACTTGGTGCACGGCCGCATTAATCTTTCATCGTTTCACCCTGTGGGTGAGACGTCATTAAAGGAGCAACAAACATGTTTTATTCATGCTTGTATCTGATGTTCTGCAGCTTGTTCTTCTAGTCAATTCGCCCCCTCCAGACCTGACGCCGTAATTAAAGGTCAACACAGTCAACACCGGTCCTCCAGCTTCAGACCAAACCGAATCGGACGGAGGACGTCTCCTGAGGACGTCAGTGCATCTCCCCATATTCACCAACCGACTCTCGTGGAGATGGAAGCGTTCCTATCAGGAAACCAGCGTCGTGTGTCTGAGACACCATGAACTTCGAGCAGGTCCGGTTCCTCGTGGCCACGCCCTCGACAACAGCTCCTGATGTTTGACAGCTCCTCCTGTGTTTTAACGTCTGCAGGCATCAGACCCCCGCTTGGGCGGTTCTTCTACGTCCGATGAAGGAGCATGACAGACGAGACCTTCTGGTCAGAGCGAGCAGGTCAAGTGACGACAGCGCGGCGGCTCGCGACCACGCTCCAACAAAGAACTTCTTATCCTCAGCGCTCATCACCTGCTCCCTATCTCTGACGGCTGCTGACCAGGTGCCAACGAAAGCAGCTTTGGCCCAGTGAAGACCTGAGTAGCTCAGAACTTCAGTCTGATCCTCAAGACAGAGACAAGATGAAAGACCAAAGTTATTCAATGTTCCAGAAGTTTCAGAATGACTGAGTACAGGTCTGAAGGATCAGGAGTTTCACTCCCATGGTGGATGAACGAGGGGGTGTGTCCGCTGCAGGAGGTGTGTGTGTGTGTGTGTGTGTGTGTTTTCCAGGTTGTCTTTCAAAACAACAAGTAGACGTTTGCGTTTGTCTGTGAACGTGTTGCCTGTAAACATCTCAGCACGCATTCACCTTCACATCTCACACGTCCACACGAGTGTTTGCACAACAAACTCCTGCAGCTGACGTCAAAACACACACACATACACACACACGCGCGCACACACTGACACAGCAGCGGCTCGTCACTTCATCTGCGGACTGAGGGACTCCAGGTTCTCACTCAGGACAAAGATCATACGTGTTCGCTTCCTGTCTGAACAGAAGATGTTGGAGGTCTGTGTCTGTGTCCCAAATCACCCCCTCGCCATGTCCAAACGAGTGAAACCCAGGGATGGAAAGAAGTAAAGAAGAGGAAGAAAAACATGAAGACGATCAACGTAGAGAACCGTCAATGTGATGAGATTGACAGGAATCGTTATCGTTGTCGGAGATGTCGGAGCCGCTGGTCGCTCCAACTGCCGGGGGTGGGGGGCACAAATGATCCCAATCATAAAGATTATAACAGTTATAACTTTACTATACTTTACTTTACTATAAAGTTGCAGAAATACATCACAGAGAACCTCCGCCCCCAGGGAGAGATTTCACACACAGCCTTTGTTTCATTCAGCTTCTGGAGAACATGGAACAGAAGAACATTCTGGAGAACATGGAACATAAGAACGTTCTGGAGAACATTGAACAGAAGACAACTGAAGTCACAGATGAAACATAGAAAAACACACAAGCGCATGAAGAAAATCCTTTGGGGAGAACGTTGATGGAGAGCAGCTGGGAGGGGGCAGAATAGGGTGGGGAGGTTGGGGTATCTCTTTATCCCCTTTGAAATGTCAAGTTCAAAGATCCAGCACGGCAGCTTTGATCAACGAGCTGAGACGGACAGAGAACGAGAGCATCGCTGAAGAAGACGGCGTCCGTTAGCATCAATGAGCTACATGCTAACGCCTATTCTGAGCATTTGATGTCGGACGAGAACTTTACAACAGTGTGTCTGATGTCACAACGCCGATCGATCGTCTACACACCATCTGCAGCCTGTTCAGTCGATCCTCTGACGGACCGATGGAGTGAATAAAGAACCGACAGATCCTCTCAGCTCTGGCAGCCAAATGATGCGTGTGGCCGCTATCGAGCCACCTAGCGGCTCCTGGCGGCTGCAGGTTTTTTGTTCATCTTTTTCAAATTCTTCATGTTAATTTCAGTGGAACTTTCCACTGCAGAACTCCAGAATTCGGTGTGAAGAATGGATTCATAGTCGGACGCTGCAGGAGTCACGAGCGAATATTACCATGAGCTGATCAAATACTCTGTGGAAACGCTTCTGGCAGACTGAGTCTGCTGAAGGAGCCGTGGAGCAGACAGGGATGAGAACATGGATGCACTGATGTTTCAAAATGCTTTTCTGAGCAGAAATCCCACCTCAGACACAGAAAGTTCATCCAACTTTCAAACAGCTCAGAGTTTTCTGAGGTGAAGCTACTTTTCACACCAGGATCCGTTTCCTCACCTCCAGAGCAAATATCTCAGGGGCTTTGGACGGAGTCATGTCCATCACCGCCACAAAGAACTTCACCTCTGGAAGTCAAACAGGAATTCCAGGGGGCGTGACGGCGCATTCATGGCGTTCTGTCACACGATTGAAGTTTTCAGGGACAACGTCTATGTCCAGATGGTCTGAGACCAGTTCACAACCATGACAACCTTTAACGGTCCACATAAAAAGATGCAGGGTCAGGTATCAGGTGGGTCGGGTCAGGTAACAACAGGTGAGTCGGGTCAGGTAACAACAGGTGGGTCAGGTATCAGCTGGGTCAGGTAACAGGTGGGTCAGCTCAAGTAACACACAGACATTGGTACTTGGTACAAATCTCAATGGAACCATGTAAACTGTCAGACTGTGTTTTTGTTGTCTTGTACACTTCCTGTTTTATTTTGAAGATCTTGTTTTCCATGTTGTTGTACTTCCCATCCTTGGTCCATTTCCCCACATGAGTCGAATACCAATCTGTTTCACCTGTGTGTTCCTGGTGTATTTAACAACTGGGCCTTCACGGTCAGATTGTCTCCTGTCTGCTCAGCTCGCTCACGTTACCTTTGTTTTCTTTGTGTCAGACTGGATTGTTTTTCTGACATTGGATTTTTCTGCCTGATCCTGCAGCCTTTTGTGTGTGACCCCCCCACCTCCATTTGGATCAAAGTACTTGCCTTATGGACTCTGTACCTCTTCCTCGCTTCCCTTTTTGCACCTGGGGTTCACGTCCACCAGCCCTGACATTGTGCTACCTCTTCCCGCTCCCCCACATGTTCTCATTAACAGACCACGGAGGGCTTCCTCAGCGTCACGTGCCTGGTCCCCGCTGGGCTGGCAGATGCCAGAATGGCTCGAGGTGTAGGAGCCTGTGGCGTCGTGAACCTCCGGCCCAGCAGGGGGCTCAGATCTCATCCTACAGTATCTGTGCACCAACTCGTTCAGCTCAGTTTGTTGCAGTCATTCGCTCAGATCCGTGAGAAGAAGGCGTTGCCATCATTTATTCAGGGCTCTGGGCCCACTCATTAGCTGCTGGTCCTCCACCTGTGCCTGAGTCACAATAAAGTATAATAAAAGATGTGACTCTGTGAGGATGAGGATGAAGCTCTCGTTCATATGAGACCTGCTCGTCCAGAGCCCCTGACTTCTAAACACTAACACTGACACTAAACCTCGCCCCTGAGACCTCACCCTAACCATAGCCCCTGATCCCATCCAAAACTCCAACAGACAACAAAACACATCTGTCCCTGCTGATGATGTCACAGTGATTGAAGCAGCATCACCTCCTGAGTGAATCTTCAGGACAGGACAGAGAGTTTGTGCTACCAAAGCTGTTTGACGTGCAAGTGAAAATCCAGTCACCAATGAAACAATCAACCAACAATCTTTTCTTTGTTTTTTTCATTCAGCTGCATGTTTCAGGTTTGTGTTGGTTTCATATATTTGAGGATAACTGAGTCATGTTTCATTGTTTGTCACTGAAACTGGAGCTTTGACTCTGGAGTGCTGTAGGAGAAGAAGGCCCCACGGGGCAGATTCCAGACAGGAGCTGCAGAGGGAGATCACGTTTCGTCAGACGACTACCGGTGAGTCCTTAGCTTCTTCTCAAAGAACAAAAGACTTTTAATACATGAAAGAATTCCAGCGCTGTGTCATCTCAAAGACAGGGTCTACTCTACGTTCATGGACGAATGGATGAATGAAGGTCTGTACATGTGAACTAGACAAACTGCGACAGCAGATGGAAGCAGCTGTGAACATTCCTCCAGTTGGTCCATCAGTCTGTTCTCTGCTGCTGGTCCCAGGAGACACGCCCCTCCAGCTGTCCTCTGGAGACAATCACCGTCGTCAAAGCTGCTTGTTGAACATGACGCTCTCATGGTGTTAATATAATTTTTCTTTAAGATGTACGGCGTCTCACGAGCCAAACATCCTCATGAATATTCATAAGTACATGGACACACATACACACACACACACGTCTTTGAAGCGTCTATGTCCGTCTGGTTCCACGTCAGACTTCTTACAACAGGTCTCTGACGCCATCGAAGAACATCTCCACACCGCTCAACAACAGACTGAAGACTTGGACGTTCACGTCGCCGCTTCGCTCGTTGTCCTGGAAACACTGGAGACTTTGTATTTGTCACCATTTGACTGTGACTCCAGTCACAGTGAGGAACTGGGACTCTCAAGAAAAGTCACACTCGAAGACACGTCAGACATGAAGACACGTCAGACACGCAGACATGTCAGACACTTTGACACGGGACACAACGAACAAAGACTTGTAGGACTTGACGTCGTCGTCACCTCCAGCTATGGAATCTGCTTTTGTTCCCAGAGGACAACGATCTGAGCTCCATTTCGACGTCCAGACGTACAGAAAGCACAGGTCACATTTCACCCTCCAGGACTGACACACAAACACACACACACACACACAGACGACTTGAGCAAAGTCAACATTCCAAACTGAGGTGGAGAGGAGACTGTAAATGTATGTGTGTGTGTGTGGAGGGGGGGTGACACCCCAGCTGCTGGATGGACGGGACAGATGTGAGCAGCTGCTTCATAGGAAGAAGTCGTCTCTGTGTGTCTGCTTCCTAACCCCCCACACAGACAGATTTGTCTCAGTGTCGGCGAACGAGGATTAATTGGACATAAGACTCCACAGATCCACAACCAGGATTTAGGAGAAAGATCCGGATGAAGATGGAGCGTGTAGGCGTCCTCCTCATGTCTCCAGTAGCTGAGGAGGTCAAAGGTCATTCGACGGAACACATGCAGCACAGTACTACGAGTGGTAGGACTGTTCTATGAATACTTCCAGTAGGACGGGTCCTACACCAAGACCACATCAAGTGATGTAGTTTTGAGTTGAGAGCTGCTGATCCAGAGGACTCACCTGGGCTTTCACCTGACTCATCGAAAAACGTTCCTGACCCGCTCAGGTGACCCAGGTTCAACCAATCAATCAATCTAATCGACCAATCAATCAACCAATCAATCATCCACCGCACCTTGAAATCCCTCAAACGTCACTAAAGTAACGTTAAGTGACGGAAAGCAGCGTTCAAACAAACTTCACCGCGTGGTCGCGACACAAATCTTAAACGTTTACAAAGAGTTTGAGGTCGCGTGAGTGAGTGAGTGAACAAGTGATCGAGGACTCACCGCAGCGCTGCAGCAACAAGAATCCGACGAACCACCCGCAACTCATCGCGTCTCGAGGAGGAATGAAGAGAGAGGGAGAGAGAGGGGGGAGAGGAGGAGAGAGAGAGAGATTGAGGGCTTTGGAGGAGGAGGAGGAGGAGGAGGAGGAGGAGGAGGAGGAGGAGGGGTGAGGGGGTGGAGCTGGCGGGTTCTGACTTTGGGGAGTTTGAGCCACAAGGAGCTTATTAGTGCTCTAATACACACATGTGCACACACACACACGCACACACACACACACACACACACACGCCGGTATACATATACATACATACACACGTGTGTGTATATATATATATATAATATAGGGTTAGGCTCAGGTTAGGCTCAGGTGGCCAATTGTCCCTAAATGTAGATTGGTTGGCTGTTACTCATTAGTGTTACTCACTGTTTCACTTCCTCAATCTGTCGCCTGAGTGAACGTCCAGAAAACACTGCTCCATATTTCTGACGTGTACCAACGTTGCAACGTTCTGTTTTTATTGCAGTTTGATCACCTGAATATCAAAAGTGCAAGATGATCTGTGACAGTCGTGATATGTCTAATCAACATGGATGTGCCTAGTGATCCAGGCTGAAATAATCCAGTGTAAGTGGCTTGAAAATGAAAAGCTGCAACCTTTGGTCAACTGTGATAAAAGAACCCCCCCACCACCACCACGAAAAAAAAAAGTGATTTGTAATTTCTGCCTCTATTGGACCAAGTGACCTTGTCCAGTTTCTTTTGGCTTCAACAAAACAGACCATCTGGCTTTGGCGCAAACAGCTCTACTGAAGCATGTGACCTGCAGGGTCTTTCTTTGTTAGCCGGTTGCTAGCATGGTTAGCTTAAAATGTGCCTCATCCAGCATGGTTAGCTAATGATGAAATATTACCAGTCATTATCATCAATGATATGAATTCGAGGATCAAAGCGTGAAATTAAACATATTTTACCCACGATTTCAAACATGAAGCTGATGGCTGGCTCCTTCCTCCTGTCTGTTTTTTGGTGTTGCTATGGGAACCGGCAGTGTGTGAGTAGCTTAGTGGGGGAAATTTCTCCTGGTGTTAAAATAAAGATGAATTCTCTTTTTTCTTTCACCCACTCACGCCCTCATTAAACCAGTGGATGGACTCGTGTTTCCTTGTGATCAGACATGCAGATTTAACTCTGAGGTGACGAATAAATTACATGACACCCGCCCCAAAGCACCCCTTCTTCAGGTGTGGGATAGTCGGTAAGCCGTTGTTAGGATGTGGGACGGTCGTTTTTCCGGTGTGATACAGATGTGTTATTGCTGCTCAGTTGATAAGTTGTTGTTCAGTCATTATTCAGCTATGGGACAGTTGTTGTTCAGGTGTTGGACAGTTGTTGAGTCGTTCAGGTGTTGGACAGTTGTTCAGTTGCTGTTCAGTCATTGTTCGGATGTGGGACAGTTGTTCAGTTGCTGTTCAGTCATTGTTTGGATGTGGGACAGTTGTTCAGGGGTTCAGGTGTTGGACAGTTGTTCAGTGGTTCAGGTGTTGGACAGTTGTTCAGTTGTTGGACAGTCATACAAGTGTTATTCAGTCCTCTCTCTCGTACTCAGTGGGTCTGGTGCTGCAGCTTTCATGAGACACATCAAAGTGGTAGGAAACGCTCCTCATCAGCACTTTGCTCCTCATGCCGTTTGTTGAGTCTGATTCTCTGTGGAGGAGGAGGAGGGGGCGTTGTATAGAGGGGCTATGGAGGGGGGACTGTTGTGGGTGTGTGTGTGAGGGGGGGCTGTGGGGGTGGGTGGATGTGGAGCTGTGGAGGGGGTCGTGGGGGCTTTATCAAAGAGTGAGGAAAGACCTTTCAGGGGGTTTCTTCCATTTGATGTTTCTCTGATCATTTTTTCTGCTCCTCTGCAGATTTGAACCATCACGGAGAAGAATCTTTTGTCACACACGTGTCAATGTGTGTCTGTGTGTGAGTGTTCCCATCCATGACTTCCTGGTTCATACGTTTGAATCAGGATCCTGTCAGAACGTTTTCCTTCATCGATGCAAAAGCTCAATAACTCCCAAGTGCCAAATTGTATTTCCATGCTGCCCTCTTGTGGTTATGTCAGTACAGTGCAAGTCCTGTCTGCTAATACATGATCTGAAACGTTGCTCACCGCTAAAATCAAACTGAAAGACGATTTATCATCTGATCAGTCATTCCTGTGCCTGGAAAACTGGTTCATTGACTGTACCCCACGGTGACTGTATGTACATGACTGTGCCTGACTGTATGTGACTGTTCCTGTCTGTGATTGGACCCGAATGACTGCAACTGTACATGTGACATCCGACGTGTGTCAGAACAAGACACCTGATGTGTATTCTATTGTACAAGACACAAATGCAAGAAACATAAAGACAGCCCAATCTCTTCTGGTGTTTCTGGTCGTTTCCTGTCAAAACACAGACGAAACAACTTGACAACACAGTCAAAGGGAGGTGTGACTCTTGACAAACACAAACAGCTGCAACTTTTTCTTTTTCACCCAATCACAGCGCAGCTCTGCTCACGTGTGATCGCAAGCTCCATGAACGTCGTCACGTCAAACACATGCATTGTTGCCATTTGTGAACTCAGGTTCACAGCTTCAAGCCCAGTCGTGTTTCCACGTCAGATTGACAGCCGAGGACCTCTGTAGGGTATGGTGTAGGTCCTCTGGGGGGTACAACATAGGATCTCCATAGGGTCCACGCCAGGTCAACAGAGAAGCTTCACTTGGACTTCAGTCACACTATGAACTCTTGGACTTCCTGTCCCGCCCGTCCTGGTTCTTCATGTACTTCTGGTACACGACTCCGAGTGTGGTGACGACGTTCCCCAGGAAGAGAATCATGTAGGAGCAGCCGCACATCATCACCTGTGCACACACACGCACGCAGTGTCCTTGAACGCGTCACCATCTGCACACACGCACGCACACACACAAGCAGATGTGCGGAACCCCACCTGCCATTCTTTACACTGCGGCAGCTGGAACATCCTCAATAACGTGATGCTGTTGTAGAGCTGCCAGAACTAGAAGACACACAGGAGATCAGCGTTGAGACCAGAGAACGATGACCGGACACGATTTGTTTGACAGCGGCAGATACTGACGTGACCGAAGAAGAGGAAGGGGAGGAGGAAGGTCAGACCTCTCCACATCCATGACTGGAAGCCTTCTGAGAGTCGACAGAGAAAACATATCATGTGACGATGTCCAGCATGGGTAACATGTGAAAGGTCTGCTGGCCATGGACACAGTGCTACTTTAGCATGCTAACCGTGGCATCCTGTTAGCCTGTCAGCATAGCGCAGCACAACAACTAAAGGCTCATTTACACTGGAAGCGTGTGCAGCATGGAACGTCTGCGCCATGTCTCTACTCCGTTCCCAGTGTGATCTCAATTCACACCGGCAGCGTTTCAGCAGCGGAGCAGAACACCTGACGAGTACTGAGAGAGTCAGGATATGGCACGAACAACAAGAACGGTTCTTCGTTTCCCAGTTGATGCTTCAGTTTTCATCAGCCTGTACCACCACACATTTCTCCTCCATCAACAACTGCAGCAATTTCTGATGTCGTCCTTCTACAACAGATGGAAGGTATCAAATGTGTTGCTGGGTTCCTCGTTGCCAACTGGACTTGTTTGCTTGAAGGCGTTTCACCACTCATCCAAGAAGTTCTGGCTGACTGCCGAAACAAAACAACAAGAATTGAAGAAGCTT
Source organism: Lampetra planeri (assembly GCF_965212315.1). Taxonomy (NCBI): domain Eukaryota; kingdom Metazoa; phylum Chordata; class Hyperoartia; order Petromyzontiformes; family Petromyzontidae; genus Lampetra; species Lampetra planeri. The sequence continues at coordinate 20,962 of NW_027615776.1, forward strand.
TGCACATGAGTGGCGAAACGTCTTCAAGCAAACAAGTCCAGTTGCCAACAAATTAACCCAGCGAGACATCATGACCTGGATGACCGAGAACCTTCACAGACAGGTATCAAATATGATACCCTGTTTCTTCTTCTCCATTTCTTGGATAAATCTTTCCTCGTCCATGACTCGCACTGTGTCTGAGATGAGCTGCGATGTACCCGTGGCTTTCCTATACTCGATGTGATGTAACATTCATGTGCTGATGGTTGTGGTGTTGTATTGTGTGTCATGTCCAGTCCGAGCGATCTGCTCTGTGAAAATTTACACGTCTGAATCGTGGTTGAGCGCCGAAATAGAACAAATTCACACTGCAGATGTTACATGACATCCACATGTAAATCCACCCTGAACAGTCTATTAAAGAATGGTGCTCATGATGGTTTGACACATGAGCCCCTTGGTGGGCCATGGAGGGGCAGACAATGTTGTGTTCGGTTGTTCTTTGAGCTCCACCTGGACTTGTTCACAGGTGCTGAACAGAAACGACTGATGGATGTGTGAACCTTTGAAGCTTTTGGTTTGTTCTTCTGATGGACATGTGATGATTTCAATCATGAAACGGTGAATGGCGGCGGTTCCTTCACCCACCGACTGTCAGGTCCATGTTGTGTCTCTCTCCAAGCGCTCGCAGCCGGTACAGACAGCCACTCTGGTAGTAGTACTGAAGAAACTGACAAAACCTGCTCCAGGACAGAGGAAACACAAGATGTCACACTCACTCATTCACTCAGCACTCACGTGTCCACTCCCGTATGAAGACGCTCACTGGACCGATCTGAACCTCACCCAGCATCACATGGAGTGTGATGAACGTGTGTCTTACTTTGGTAGAGACAGTACGTGAGGAACTGGTTCCTGAACATCTGGTACAGACGACCTTCAGGCCTGAGCACAAAGCAAGGTTCACTAATGTTCACTAACGTTCACCAACTATCACTGAGGGAATCAGTAGGTGAACCGCCACTCACCAGGTAAGCATGACTCCAGACAGGAAGGTGGACACGTAGTGATGGAAAACCCACCAGCCTCGGATCCTGGAAGGACAACGACAGGCTCAGGACAGTTTCACCTGCTGAACGTGAACAGGAGGGGGCTCCACAGATAACGTCACATGATATATTGGCTTGGAGGACACCCCTGAGTCACAGGTGAAGTTGGAGACAGTGGAGATGCGGTGGACCTTGAGCCGTTGCTGATGAGGACACTCTCTCGGATAGTGAGTGTGCAATAATACCACACAGCAGGAAGTTGAAAAGGCGTCTAGGACCCTGAAAACAACAACATGCACATCGACTGATGACAACGTCCACTGGACAGACGTGCATGTGCAGAGGAATCTGACCTGTAACTGAACACAAAGCGACAGGTGAAGGAGAACAGGAAGAGGATGACGGTGAGCGCTAGTTTAAACTTCTCGTACTCGTCCTTGTAGGCGAATCTGTCGAAGGGACAAGTCAGTTCCTGTCCCCAGGGAGGAACGTCTGCTGGGATGGGACCTACTTTGACTGTTTGTTGAGGAGTGTCACATTGACGTTTCCTAAAACAAGAGCCAGGTACAACCTGAACAGGAGATAACGTCAGCACGTCAGCAGCCACTTGACAACAGGAGATCAAATGAGAGAATCCAACCCGTTCTTCTTTGGCAGGAACGCCTCCATCTCACAGAAGGAATCAGCTCGCTCTCTGATGGCGTCTTGGATGCCAGCGATGGACTGCAGCTCCTCTGGACTGAGGTTTACTGACAAACGACTCCCATTGCATCTGGTCACACAAACACTCATCAGCTGCTTCACATCCTTCCACTGCTCATGGGAACCTGAGCAGCAGCTTCACGCTGAGGACACAAGGATGCGTGAGTGCACACAAGGATGCAAATGCACGAGAGGATGCTGCGTGTGCATGGCAATGTGTGAGGAGGTGTGAGGATGCGCGAGGGCCATGAGTGCATGTGAGAAAATGTTCCATCAGTGACGTTTGACCTGAGAAAGAAACAATAAACATTACTCTTCCAGCGCAGCGGCGAGTTCTTGTAACTTCCTCCTCTGACGTGTGATGGCACCGCTGCACGTGCTCTGCAGTTTGTTCACTTCCTCCAGTTTGTGTTTGTACAGACGGTGGGTTTCCTGTGGATGAGGTCATGTCATCACCTTATGTTTTCACAGAAGGTCAAAGGTCACGAGCACTGACTCCTCTATTTCAAAGATTTCATTAAGTCCTGTTGACACACCAGGGTCAGAGGTCAGAGCGCCATTGTGGTGTTTGTTTACCTTTATGAAACAACATAAGAAAGTTGAAGACAGAAATATTGTAAACATGGAAGAGAGATAGATGTACTTCATTGATCTCCCAAAAGAAATTCAAAATATAAATACAATATACATGTACATAAAACAAATGAGGAAAAAGAAAAAGTGATACCAATGAAAAGAAAAACCTGTCAATCAGATCAGACTCCACCAGGAAAGTCCGGTTTCTTCTTCGTAATTTTGCATTTATAGACGAAAAACGCAGTAAAATGAGTAAACTATGAATAAGACATTTATCATTAAAACGACTTCTCGTCTTTGACCTTATGACCTCTAAGGAGACGGAACCAGGACGACACTAAATGTAGAAAAAGAGTGTGGAGATTAATGTAGGGAAACCGTTACACAACGTGGAGACGAACGTCGAAGTCTCACAGGAAGTGATGCGTGTTCGTTTCACCGTGAAGTCAAAACAAACATCGAGCAGATTCTGACGTAAAACTACAGATGACGACAACTGATCAGAGAGCTTTTGACCTCATTCCTTCTAGAAGGAATTGTCCTGTCTGCGCATGAGCACTGAGTCGTCCAAAGTTTTCTACTTCGAGCTAATGCCAGCTAACAGTAAGCTAACAGCGAACATCAGTGAACTTACCTGGATGTGTGTGAAGTCTTTCTCTAAATCCTCCCACTCGCGGAAACACTCGGACAAACCCGTGGGACTGAACAACATTTCCGCTTGGACTCGAACAAGCCAACTTGCCAAGTAATGGAGCTAATGTGAGCAGTAGTCAGCAGTGTCAAAAGTGCACTTTCTGTGCTTGCCTTCAAAATAAAAGCTTATACTAGACTGCTGTACTATTTCCTACATAGGGCTTTGGAATGTGTACGTCTGTGGGAAATAGGAAATGACGTACATGCTTCAACAGATCCTTCATGTATAAATGTGGATATCTGACAGAAAACCTTCCTTTGTGCTTTTATTTTCTTTTGGTCTGTTTCCACACACGCACACACACACACAGAGAACACTGTCTTTCTTTCACACACACACACAAAGAGAGAGAGAGAGAAAGAGAGAGAAAACAGTGTCTCACACAAAGAACAGTGTCAAACAAACACAAATACACAGTGTGTATCCCTCTCTCACACACACACCCGCACACTGGCCATGGCCATCTGACTGTGAGTCAGCATCAAACGATTGCGTCGTGTTGGAGAGAAACAAAACTTCAGACCAACATGACGACACAACTTTTGCTGCTGAGTTTCCTGTCTGCAGGTTTGTCTGCTTCCTCTGTGTGTGTGTGTGTGTGTTTGTGTGTGTGAAAGAGAGTATGTGTATGTGTGTGTGTGTGTGTGTGTGTGTGTGTGTGTCACTGGTCACTCCTTGATCGGGTGTTACAGTCCCAAAGGAAAGATGAGCAAACAGGATGTTGCATTTTGAGGTCATGTGACCATGTGACTTTCCTCCAGGGGGGGGTGTTGACGGTGAACATGACCGTCCCCCGACCTTTTGATCAGAGGTCAAGTCGGAGAGGCTCTCCTGTCCATCCGGTACGTCAGCTCCAGCCCCGACCAGCCCGTTATCAAGTGGCAGCTGCGGAGGGAGAAGTCTGTCACCGTGGTCCAGTCCATTGGGACGGACATCATTGGGACGCTGAGGCCCGAGTACCGGGACCGGATCCTGGTGTTTGAGAATGGGACGCTGCTCCTCCACAACCTGCGACTGTCTGACGAAGGAACCTATGATGTGGAGATCTCGATCACTGACGACACGTTCCCAGGAGAGGGCAGCATCACGCTCACTGTGGACGGTAGGTGGTCAGGACACACTGGACAGTGACCCCTGCAGCAGGGGTCATGACCCTAGCAGCGGCAGGGGTTGATCAGACGAGGCGTGGAACATGAAGGATGCTGTGTGTTGTGTGTGTGTGTGTGTGTGTCCCAGAGCCTGTGTCCAGACCCTTCATCCTCATGGAGTCTTCATCAGTGCTGGAGCGCAGCGAAAACGTCATCCTCAACTGTTCCCATGCCAACGGAACCAGGACCACTTACCGGTGGTTTAAAGGTGGAAAAGTGTTGACCAATGAAACAAGGTTTGTTGTGTCACCTGACCAGAGGTTTCTGACCATCCCTCGTGTGGTGATGGCGGATGACGACGTCTACAGCTGCACAGTTCTCAACCCTGTGAGCAACATGACAAGTTGGCCGATCAGATTGACGGTCTACAGTAAGTGATGCTGTGTTTGTTGCCTTGACAACAAGACATCTACTATGTTCTGACCCGAGCCGTGTCTCACATGTCCTCGGTAGTACGCTTCTCACAAATGTTTGATGGTGTTTACTCTTTGATGGTGTCTGATGGTGTTTACTGTGTGTTTGATGGTATCTAATGATGGTGTCTGATGGTGTTTACTGTGTGTTTGATGGTATCTAATGATGGTGTGTGATGGTGTTTACTGTTTGATGGTCTCTGATGGTGTTTACTGTTTGATGGTCTCTGATGGTGTCTGATGGTGTTTACTGTGTGTTTGATGGTATCTAATGATGGTGTCTGATGGTGTTTACCGTGTGTGATGGTATATAATGATGTTGTTTACTGTGCTTGTCGGTCTTTGATGGTGTTTACTGTTCCTTTGATGGTTCCAGGAAGAAGTTCCGTGTACATCATCCTGTCCACTGGAAGCATCTTCCTCTTGATGTCCCTGGTGACAGTCTGCGCCTGCTGGACGCCGCTCAAAAAGTACGAGGAGCTTTGAACAGCATGAAGCACCTGATGCAAGCAGAGAACGGATGATCAAACACAAACTCACGCATTCTTGTCGGTGTCAGGTCGAGGCGTGGCAGCAGAGAACCTCTGGGCAGATTTGCAGCTGGGCAGGGAAGGGCGGGTCGCCGCACAGGTGAACACCAGTTAACCGTGTCCAACCAACACACGTGTGAATGTTAAAGTGTTTGTGCTTTTCAGACACTCCAACGGTGAAAAGTCCGGTGCAAATAATTCAGTGACGTCTCTGTACGTGCTGCAGCGCAAGGTACCTGCTCATCACACACATTTGATGTCGCTCACACTGCAGAGTGTGATCAGCCGCTCATCTGACCAGCTGGTAACTAGCAGCTCAAAGCTAGTAATTAGTAGCTGGTAGTAACTACTACCTGGTAGAGTTGAGACAGCGTCTGCTCAGAATGTTGTGCCAACAGCCTCAGGGGTGTATCCAACTGTGTCACAGGATCCTTCGCTGGACGACTCGTCCAGCAACAGCATTGGAGCCGCTTGTGGACTCAACAACCCCCCCTGCTACGACCCCCCCCGCCTACGACGATGCTCTCACCCGGTACTCAACCAACATGCGCACATGAAAGGCCCCGGGTTCATCTCAGCCGCCGCCCCCCCCCCCCCAACATGATGTCTGCCTGATTCGCAAGTTGAAACATCAGAGGAGCTGGTTGTCACAGAACATGACCTCTTACCTCCCAAAAAATGCATGTCTGCAGCTGCAGGTCTGTGTTGAGAGAACAGACTTCACCTGTGTGTGTGTGTGTGTGTGTCTGTTACACTCCAGGAGGAAACTTCTCAGAAATCAGTACTTTGTTCTTCTGTCACGTGATGATGACAAACAAGCTAAAGGACCCAAACAGTAACATGACTGGACACCTCGTGGCCCAGTGGCAGGGGACCAACTGGGACAGAAAGCAGCTAATCAGTTTTTGTATGTTCAACGTGTCGTCCTCTGACTGATAAAAACCTGGCGATTGTGTCTATGTCCAGTCCTTCCGGTTCTCATTCAGGTGTGATCGGCTCAGGGCAACTTCCTGTAGGAACCACTGACCCTCGGACCCACAGGGTGTCATGTGTAGCTGTTCCGTCCGGTTCCTCCAGGGGTGTTCGAGTCAGCTGCGCGTAGGTTTATTGTGCAAACAAAAATTTACAGTCAGAGACATGATGAGACATGGTGTCACGCCGATGGAACACAAAACGTTAGTTTATTTATTTACTCCACATTTACTACCAACACAAACTACTCCATCACTGGCAGTAAGGTGGTGCAGTATGGGGGGGGCTGTGTATGTGTGTTGGGGGAGGCTGTGGAGCAAAGCGAATAAAAAAAGTTTAAAAAGCCACAGACTGTAACAAATAAAGCTTCACAGACACTGGAATTTTCATGTTTCACTTTCACACTGAGCTCAGGACGGAATGAAGGAGTGTTGTCATTGGATGTGAACATCCTAAAAGGATTCAAAGACACAAGGATACAACAGCGGAACGGTTTGTTGGTGGAACATTGTCACGTCCCTTTCTGATTCACAGGCAGCTGCTGACAGGAAGTGATGGAACTCTGGCTGTGATTGGACAAGCAGCTCAGTTCTTCAGCACAGAATCGTACATCTGGTACACGTACTGAGACACCTCAGGGGCCCGACACTTCAGGGACAGCTGAGGACACAGAGAGAAAGACGCCGTGAGGATGGAGTGAGAGAGTATGCAGGAAGGACACAGAGAGGACAAACAGAGGTGAGTAGGTGCAGTGAGAGAGGACGCGTGAGAGTATGCAGTGAAGACACAGAGGACAGAGAGGACACAGAGGATACAGAGAAACAGTGACAGTGAAACCACATTGGGTCCCAGAATCAAAGCTGCGTTTCTTCTGCCATGACTGAGAACTTGATGTTTGGAGCCGAACAGAAGATGTTTGATAGAATCACAGACTCATTCAGAAACGACTGGAGGACGGACCCGACTGGAGGACGCCACTCTGGGATGGGAGGACACCACTCTGGGATTGGACAATTACCGTGTAGTTGGGGTTCCCTGGCTGAATGCGGAGCTCGGCCAGGATCCAGATGCCGTTGGTGAGTTTGAGGGACTGGTAGAGCATGTCCTGGCCCTCCACGTTCCTCTTAGCAATGGTGTAGATGTTGTTGTTCTGCAGCTTCCCGGACACCGTGTCTGCAAGACCAGGATGAGGTGATGAGGATGAGGCCCTCAACATGAGGCACAGAGCTCTCATCCACTGGATCACTAGATAAAAGGTGCCAAAACACACCTACACTAACACTAACACACTCACACCTACACACACCCACACTAACACTTAAGACCCAAACATACTCAAGCAAAACTTTAGCGGAGCAGATGTCTGCATGGACTCAAAGCAGACATCCACAAGGCCAGTGCGTGCAAACTGTAACATTTTAGCTCTGAGAACACATGACAGAAACATGGAAACAACATGCAATGATTGTAGGAAGTGTGTGGTTTCACGGAAAATTTCACAGGAAACTACTATGCAACAGAATACGATAGACACTTTGATGACTGTGGACATTCCATGTCTGCTCCGCCCACAGTGTGCTGGAGTCTGGGAGCACCTTCACACCTATACCTACACACTCACATGACACTAACACTCAATGCGTGTACTTCCATCCTCAAACTGAGTATGCTGAGTACATTTAGTACATAAGTAGGGCTGGGCGATATGGACCAAAAGTCTCATCTTGATATACGGTATTTAGACAACAATGCGGGGTGGGGGAGCGGCGACACCCACAACCCTTTATGTCAATTAATGACTCTCAGGTGACTGACAGCCAGGAACACCCCTTTGTGTGAGTAAACAATTCGACTTAGTATTAGTAGCAGAACTCCCCAATAGTCAGTTCAGAACTGAAGAAGCTTCTGGAAGAGTGGAGAAACGTCTTCAAGTAAACTACAAGTTAGCTTGAAGACAGATCAACCAGCAAGATACCATGACTTGGATGACTGAGAACCTTCACAGACAGGACTGTACTAACGGTAAGGACGCGATTTGAGGCAGCATCACACTCCCACCTGTACTAACAGTCACACCTACAACCACACCTGCCCCACCACCGACTCCCTCCTGGGATCCAGTGATGAAGCCTCAGGTGTCAGTAACTAAAGCAGCTAAAGGAACAACTTAAGTCCTACAAGTGACAGCAGAAGCAACATCCTGTGACACGCGAGGATGAGTCTAAAGAAAGATGTGGAGAAAAGACATTTTAAGGAGACAGTGGAGCACAGTGACAACTGTCTGACACACACACACACACACACACACACACACACACACACACACACACACACACACACACACACACACACACACACACACACACACACACACACACACACACACACACACACACACACACACACACACACACACACACACACACACACACACACACACACACACACAACCTGCATTCAGGTGACAATCCTTTATCTGATACTGGAGCTCGTTCTCGTTGGGGATGTCCTTCCAAGTGGCGAGGAACACCTGACGCTCTGAAGGAGACACACATGTGCATATGAGGACAAGACACAGAACGTCTTTGGCGAACAGCGACTCGTCAATTTACCCATTTTTTCCATCTTCCACAAAGAAGATGTTCAGAGGAATGAGGACGCTGAAGTAAGAAGACGTCAATGTTGTTCTTCACAGCCACCTGTGTCCAAGCACAGAGCAGAGGACATGTCAGTCTGTGGACGCACTGTTGTCCCTGTCGGTCGGTCTGTGGACGCACCGTGTCCCTGTAGGTGTCGTACCTGCAGGTTGTTGAGTGGATCCATCTTCATGACTGGACCAATGGTGTTGATTGGCAGAGACATGTCCATGTTCTGATTGGGCATCAGAGGGGGTGTGGACGGGCAGAGGACTGGTGGGGGATCATCCCGAAACTACAGCAGGGACAACATTAGGGGTTTGTAGGGGTGGGGGACGTGCACGCACGCACGCACCTGTTCTTGTTTGAACTGGATGGCGAAGTCGGTCATGTGCTGCAGAGCCTTGTTGGTGAAGCTCATGTCCATGAACATGTGACCCTGGCGGCGTGAGAAAGTTCCACAGATCTCCAGACCTTTGGCCTTCACTGCAGGCAGCCACACCTGGGGAGGACACACTGACGTCACACACACAGACACGTGGGACGACAGCTTGGGGATGTCGCTTCACTCACCGCTTTGGGCGCCACGTGGCCCCCGCTGCTGACGGCCATTCCAGTGGAGAGCTCAAACAAGTCGTTGAGGCCGCTACTGACGGCCGGCGGCGCCGGGGTGGGTGAAGGAGCGAAGGTACTGGGGACGGACGAGGGGATGAAGTTCTGTCCCACCTGCAGAGGGGAAGCTCTGTGAGGAACCAGAACCACAACAACTAGAAGCAGAAGCCGGCACGAATGGGAGTCAGTACTTTCTGCTTCCATTCACCTCACATTGGCATGTGAGAAACACATGAGAGTCAATCAGTGTATCATCAATCCATCAGTACAGCATCCGTAGGAAAACTAGGACACAATTTGGGTCCAGACCAAACAGGAAACAGGAAGTGAGCACTGTGAGGCTGATCTGAAACCAGACAAGTGTGTAAGAGCAGCAGTACGGAAACAGGATGGCCTGTGGACGAGAAGACAGACGAGGAGAAGAGTAGGGAGACAAGGAGAACTAGAATACGGCTGAAACTTACGGCTGGACTTCCCCCAACACCTCCCGCCCAGGTCTCCCCCCAGCTACAGGAGAGGCCCCACCGAGAGACACAGAGACAGAGACGTTCTTAGCAACCACAGTCCATCAGGAGTGAATCCCCTGTGTCCTTAAGGACCCCCCACCCCCAAAATAGTAAATAAAAACAAATAAAACACACACACACACACACAAACCAGTGAGGGCTCACCAAGCTGTCCAGACCCCCCCCCAGCAGGTCCACCGCCCCCATCTGCATGGACGACACCTGGGGCACGTTGACCGGAGGACCCAGGTCCAGGTTGAGCAAGTCCCCCAGAAGGTCCCCCTGACTCGGGATGACATGATGGCTGGTCCATGGCGGCTGCCGGTCCTCCACTCACTGGGCTCTCACCCGCTTCGATACTGTCAACAGGAGACATAGGTTCAAGGATGGGGGAGTTCAAGGACAGGGTTCAACAGCTGGACGGGCTATAGCACACAGGGTATGTTCAAGGACACATCAGAAGGGTCTAGGACACATCAGAAGGGTTCTAGGACACAGGGAGGGTTCAAGGACACATCAGAAGGGTTCTAGGACACAGGGAGGGTTGAAGGACTAGAAGAAGGGCTACAGCTCAAAGGGAGGGTTCTAGGACACATCAGGAGTGCTCTGTCTGCCCAGCGTTCTGCAGTTAAGTCTTGGACCTGCTGTGCTGCACTGGCAGATGTTTACGGTGGACTCCATGACTTCCCTCCACAAAGGCACTGGGGGGTTTGTGGTAGACGGAGGCCAGAGAGCCGATGTGGCAGATGAGCTCGTCCAGTAACGTGGGCTCGATCAGATCCGTCTCCTCGGAGATCAGCGGCTTCTCCGACAGCACCACCTCTTTGGCAGTCACTGGGTCCGTGGACAGCAGGCGCCAGTATATGTAGCCGCGGTCCCGCAGATCGGGGTTGGTCCGAGTCCTGCAGAGAAGGTGGTGCCATGAAGCTGAGCTGAACGCTGAGGAAGAGCGGCGTTACTTTGATGACAAGGATCCTTCTAGAACCGTGGTTGTCACCTGAGTGGCCAAACTGAGAACCTGCTGCACCAACTCCTGCGTCTCAGACGGCTTCTTCAGGAACAGTTTGACAATGGCGGTGAGCAAAGTGAGCTGGACCTGGAGACACGAAAGGACATGTCAGCAAGTGTGTGTGCGTGAGACAGTGTGTGTTAAAGAGCGAGTGTGTGTGTGAGGTTCATAGTCCATAAAATAGTTGTGAAGGTGCTGTGGGACCTGAGTGCTTTCGTCATGGAAACCTTCCAGGAAACTCTCCAGCAGCTCATCAGCGTTGTCGATCCTCTCGGCATACTCGCCGACGATCCAGATCATGGCGGCACGAGCGTCGGGTTCATCCAGAGAGTCAAGGTTCTCACACAGGGTGGCGATGATGCTCTCGTACCTGAACAACAGCAGCAGGTTACAACCAGTGCAGGATCTGCTGCGTGGCTTCAGGAGGAACCTACTTGTTGGGGTACTTGCGGAAGATGTCCCTGATGACCACAATGGCCTCCTGGACCACATAGTTGACCTTGGTCTGAATGAGGTCCAGCAGCGTGCTCACACAGCGCTCAGCTGATTGCTGCAGAGGAACAACACAACTGAGCGCCAGCACCATCATGTGCCATGCACCTCATGTTCTCAGCTGCTGCTGACATCACGTGTTACCTCCACTTTGATGGCACAGCGCCCGATGGCGCGTACGGCCTTACGCACAAAGTCCACGTCCACCTCGGTGGCGTATTCCTTCAGTTCAGCCAGTACCTGCAGGAAACAACCATGAAGTACGAAGAGACTAGGAGCAGCACTCGCCAGCACAGACTAGAAGCTGCACTTCTCAGTACCTGGGCAATGTTGGCCTGTGACGCCAGGCGGATCATGATGTCCAGTTTCTCCAGTTTCACGTAGATTGGGTCATTGTACTTGACGAAGAAAACTTTGATCTCCTGCTTTAGGATCTCTGGCCTACGCACACGCACACACACACGCACACACAGTGTGGTGAATCTCTGCCCTGTGAACAAGCAGTCAAAGACCTGTCTTCCGCCTCAGACGGACTGATGATCACTCACCTTTTCTGGACGATTGAGGTTGATGTTCCTCAGAGCCACGTACTGGACCTCAGGTTCTCCAGACAGCAGCGTGACCAAAGGTGGTGACAACTTCTTCAGCAAGGTGTTGTAGTAGTCAGAGTCTTTGGGCAACAGCTCCAAGAACTTCATCAGCACCTTGACAGCCGACAGAACCACGGCGGAGTTGGCATGAGACAGCCGGGGAGTGACACGCTCACAGATGCTGGAAGGAACAGAGTAAGGAGCTTCAGTCAGAAACGATGAAGGAGAGGAACAACACGGTGGCTTCAGCAGAATCCACCTCTGGGCCTCGCGCTCGTCTTTGGGGTTGTAGTTGGACAGCAGTCCAGGATGAAGATCTGCCCCCACTCGGTGCACTCGTTCAGGGCTGTGAGCAGCTTGTTGATGTTCTGGGGGTTCAGGTCCAGCAGGTTGCTGTTGGGATGAGACTCACTTATCTCCGAAAGAGCAGCGACTGCATTGGCCACAACCTTAAGGACGTGAGAGAACAGTTAGATTAGAACCACACTCGGAGGCTTCATGCCATACTGGGGGGTAGAGATGTCAGAGCAAAGGTTTGTGAGCTGAGCGGTTCTTCAGGGCGGGAGGCCGACCCCCACCACCACTTACCATGGGGTTGGAGTCAGCGATGAGGTCCCTCAGCGAGTCCAGAAAGCCCTGGTCCTCCACCATCTGGGCGTTGATGTCATGAAGTTTGGCCACACAAACAGCGGCCGTCTTCCTCACGTACGGGTCCTCGTCCTTCAGACACTTCCTCAGCGGCTCGCACAGGTACTCTGTGATTTTGTCCACTCGGATGCAGCCCATGGTCCGGACGGCCAGAGCCCGGATCAGAGGGTTGGGGTCCTCACAGTCCTGTACAGGAAGGACCAGGAAGGCACATTAACGCAAATCACATACAAGCAAGGTGAGAACGGTCGTTTGGAGCCACACCTTCACAAAGCTGTTGACGGCCATGATGGCCATGTCGGGTTGGCTCTTGGCGTAGTTCATCAAGTACAGGTAGACTAACTTCTTCAGCTCCAGGTTGTCCGTCTGCATGCAGTTCACCACGTCTGGGAACAAGGAGCTGACGAGAAGCACAAGGACGTTCAGAGTCCACTGTGAGTGAGAAGCAGCTTGTCCACACCTCCACTGTCTATACTGTATAATACAACGCAGTAGTAAACAGTGTTGCACTGTGGAGTACTGTGTTCTGTGTTGTACACTGTATGTGTGATCAGACGTGCGTCTGTCAGACGTCTGTCCATGAAAGAAACCTTTTACCTGACGTCTTTGCCAACAGTCATGGCAGCAATGACCTTCTTTACCGCCTCTTTCCTCTTCTCCTTCTTCTCATTGTTCAGCTCAGCCTTCAGTTCAAAGATCTCTCCTGCCACAGAACAGTGTGATCAGCAGCTTCTTCTTCTTCCTCCCTCTCTCTCTCACACACACACACACACACACACACACACACACACACACACACACACAGTCTATAGAAGCTTGGACACATCCTCACCTTTTTTGTTCGTAGTGAAGTATTTGGAGTCCGTCATTTTTGTTTGTTGAGGTCTGAACAGAAACAGGTCATTTAGGGTGAGAGTTACAGCTGCATCCAGCCATAAGGTTCGGGTTGGCGTGATAAGTTTTCGAACCCAGCTGCCATCCACATCTGTACCGTCGAATGGTCTACTGCAGTACGTGTTTGTTCGTCTGATGAAACGTCGATAACGTCGAAATGGACAGGACCGAACGACAGCAGTAGACATCTTTCGCTAGCTTGATACGTGCTAACCCATCACTGAAACGGGCGATGCTAACATGCTATGAATCACAGGCTAGAAACAAACGTCCCCAGCAGCAGTCAGCTGATTGTAAAGGGATCTGTACCACTACACGAAAACCGAATTCCATGCTAGATGAAAACACCGTCCGTACCAGCGGCCCGGTCCAGCTAATGAATCGAGGCAGTTCACGTTAGCTTAGCTCGGTTGTGAACGGAAGTGATGGTGTTCAACGTCACTGTCAGCAAACAACACGGACGCACATTAGAAGAAACATGAACCAAGTAGCTGTCCGTTACCTTTTGACGTGTCAAACACTGGTGAAGGTACGAGCTGGGGCTCAGGCGGTTGCGACGGGGGAAGATGGGAAAATGAGGGGTGTGATGCGTTCGAGGACCCAACGCTCGGTCTGCCCGCAGCAGCGGTACAAGGTCACTGGGTTTCACGACGTGATGTCCTGTGCACAAACCACCCCGTTCCAATGGTCGGAGACGTCTCCAGGTTCATGCGACTGGGGTCAGGGAGGAGACAGGAAATAGAAGTGACCCAGCACCCGCACGAACAGAACAACCGATCGACCGATTCCGGTCCGGACTCGTCGGTCCGTTGGGATGCAGTTCGTTTACAGGTTCACAATGAACACGTGAGTTGTGTGAATGTGAACAGTTTGCTTCAGACATTTGTGATTTCCTTCAGTTTGGGAGTTTCCCATAGCCACAAATGCAACACGAGAGACTGAACGTTTGTCCTCACGACGGACAAAACCTTTAGAATGTTATCAGACACCTTCATTCACTTGTGATGAGTGAATTCAGCATTCACCCTGTCATTCCTGAATGGCAGCTACTTAAGTCCACAAAATATTTTATTACAAGTAGTTCTTGAACACGACCCCATGACCTGCTCCAGATGA
>NW_027615777.1:0-35489 GCF_965212315.1 Lampetra planeri
AACCAAGTTCCTACCTGTCCACTCCAAAGGAACGTGTTTCAGAGCGAGCTCTCAGTTCTACTTTGCGCAGACAGCGTTGATCGCTCGGCGCGTCACGTTTACTATAATACATATTAATATCATATTTTTTTTTCGAATAAACATTTATTTTAAATGCATTACAATAAAAACACATCAATGCACTACAACTAATCTATTTTTAGTTTACCAGGAAAAGCCCACTGAGATATACAGTTTTTTTTTAAAGCGACCTGGCTCTCACACGTGACAGCTCAACCAAGTGGCTTACCATAATCGCGTGGGACTTAATTGCAACTAAAATACTCTAAACGCGTGATGTTGGTACCGGAGGACCCGGAGAAAAATCCACGCGACCATAGGGAGAGAGAGAGAGAGACACGCAAACTCCAAATATACAGCAGCAGGCGTCAGGGTCGGGATCGAACCCACGACCTCCTGCACACCAGGCGAGGGAGTCAACATCTCCTAGCCACCGTGATGATAATAAGAGAGAGAGAAAGACACGCAAACTCCAAATACACAGCAGCAGGCGTCAGGGTCGGGATCGAACCCACGACCTCCTGCATACCAGGCGAGAGAGTTAACATCTCGTCGTAGCGTCGCCACTTTTGACGGCCACCACCGCGCCGCGTCACCCGGGGGCTCGCCCGTACCGGGAGACGAAACGTCGTCCGCCACAGTCGGTTGTGCTGAACGTGCCCTCCTCCTCCTGCTGCTGCTGCTGCGCTGTAAATACGACCTTAGTAGTCACGTGCTGCATGCAGTGCGTGCACTTGTGTTGCAGGGATGCCCGCTGTCCGCGGTGTGGCGGTGAGCGCGCTTAAAATACAACTAAACTATTTTTTTTTATTGTTTTTTTACCCTTCTATCTGGCAACAAAACTGATACCTTTTTTTACAAGGAGTCATGTTTGCATAGACCACAATACCTGCAGTCATAACCAATTATCATATTTTTTACTGGCAAATGAGGTTCCAATGGTATTTTTTTTTATTTAAAGCTTTCGTGACTGCAGGGATTCATGTTCTTGGTTCTTTCGGTAAAGTCACGTAGAAGGGAAATAATAAAAGAATACAAATATAAAACATTAAAAATTCTCACGACGTTTCGACTGCAACACAAGCAATCATCATCAGGTGTATATTATTTTATTATTTCCCTTCTACGTGACTTTACCGAAAGAACCACGAATATAAACAATTTTTCTTATTATTTTACCACTGAGCTCGTCCATAGCCCTCTTTTCTCAGAATCGACCTGGCCATCCTCAGGGTCGGGGTTAGTCTTTACACGACGGAGCGTGGTGATGGTGGTTGTGGTGGTTGGGGGCGGGTAGCGAGGAGTGGGAGTGTTGGGAATCCCCGCTTCGTTCTGGCGTGTCACGCAAGGCGTGGGTGGCGCGTGAGTGATGAGAGAGTTCCACATCGGAGCCTTCGCCTGTTGCAACGCTGCCCTCTGCTGACTGCTCAGCCGGTGGCACGCTGTTCAGGGAAACCTTTTTGGCAGTATCAATGTGTGAAAAACAAGAGCAGTTTTGACCCTTTACGGCAGTACAACAGGAGGTGTTTATGGTGTTCAAACACCAAATAGATTTCTTTTGCGAGACATCACAAAGCTCTGCCCCTTACGCTATGGAAAACTTCGGGGCCACTTCCTGGAGTCGTGAAGTTTTTCCATTACTAGTACGGTACATTTCATTAAAGCGTGTTTTTTTTAGTAAAAAAAATATTGCTTATTAAGAAGCGACGTGGCTATCACAAATGGCAGCTCAACGTAGTGGCTTATCGTGTGGAAATGTATAGCAGCCAAATACTCTGAACGCGTGTTTATAAGTGTAGAGGGAAAAACTGTTGACAAATCCACACGGCCACGGGGAGAGAGAGAGACACGCAAACTCCAAATATGCAGCAGGCGTCAGGGTCGGGATCGAACCCACGGACCTCCTGTATACCAGGCGAGGTAGTTAACATCTCCTAGCCACCGTGATGATGATGATGATGTGAGAGAGAGAGACACGCCAACTCCAAATATGCAGCAGGCGTCAGGGTCGGGATCGAACCCACGGACCTCCTGTATACCAGGCGAGGTAGTTAACATCTCCTAGCCACCGTGATGATGATGATGATGATGTGAGAGAGAGAGACACGCCATCTCCAAATATGCAGCAGGCGTCAGGGTCGGGATCGAACCCACGGACCTCCTGTATACCAGGCGAGGTAGTTAACATCTCATAGCCACCGTGTCACCTCCTGTAGGCTCAAGCACATGCCGACAGGAGGTCACTTGGCTCATTTACTAATTCATCGTTTCTCCTGCTCCCCTCTTTAAATCCCCGCTGGCTGAGAAACCTCCGCCGCTCTCGACCAGTCTGCCGTGTTGGCGTTGTGGCACCAGAGGGCGATGTACGCCCGTTAACACATTCCTGCGGAGGGAGCTGGTAGCAACGTTGGGTTGCTCGGTCAATGGCCAGGGTCAACGGCGGCGTGGTGTATTCCGCAAATACGCCCGACTGTGAGGGCGGGCACAAGCCGGCGTGAGTAGGTTAAACGTTGAGTTTTATAAGGGCACCACGGAGTGACCAGCCCCTCCCTACCTAGCCCCACCCCTCCCACCCCTCACCCAGCCCCACCTTCCCCACCCAGCCCCTCCCCACCCTCCCCACCCAGCTCCTCCCCACCCTCTCCTCCCCACCCAGCCCCTCCCTCCCCACCCAGCCCCTCCCTGCATGACGGACGGACGGACACAATAATCCCCTGTGGGCTGGTGTAACCAGGAGGTTCCTACCAGTAAAACCTGCCAACGGGACGGGTCCGTGCAACGATCAACGCAGGGCAATACCCCGGTGTACGTCGGGGATGCGTTCCTGAACGCAGGCGCGACGGCGAACAGCGAAACGACGTCAATGAAAGCGGTTTAAAGGGTGGTAGTAGGTGGTGGTGGTGGTAGTGGTGGTAGTGAGGGTAGTGGTGGTAGTGGTGGTGGTAGTGGTGGTAGTGGTGGTAGTAGGTGGTGGTGGTAGTGGTGGTGGTGATAGTAGTGGTGGTAGTGGTGGTGGTGGTAGTGGTGGTGGTGAAGGCTGAGAGGCGAAGGGTAACGAGAGAGGAGGGACGATGCTGTAAGCGACGTAAGTGTGGGGTTGTGGCGACGCAAATCGGGTCGCGGTGTTAATGAAGTGACGACGTACTTGTGAAACGACGTAAAATGGGAGTGGAGACGTAAACCGGGGTATTACTGTACTGTATAAGCAGACGATATGTATATATTGTGTTTTTTCTTCAACATTTTAAAACTCATTATCATTCACTGCCCATCTTAAGCGATTGTTTTATTTCCAGCGGTTATTGTTGTCACTTAATTATGTTTTTTTTATTTACAGGATTGTGAGACCAACACTCTGAGACCATCTCTGACCTATAGCGAGGGATATGCACGCTAAAGATGACTGATTGATTGATTGGATCGACGCAAACACCGACACTGGCAAAGAAAAAAAGATGCACAGCTCACACATTTACAATGACTCACACTGATAATAATGATAATCAAACAAAACGAATCAGTGTCTATCCCCCGCTAGATGAAGGCCCCCGCACGCCGTGTCGGTCACGTGGGCAATGTTTTTTTAGTTTTGTACGACTCTACTTGAACCACGACGATCAGTGCCGTCTGGCGACGTCCTCGAAATCGTCTTCGGGTATCCGCACTCCACATTTGTGTCCAATTTTAATCCATCGCAACACGTGCATTTTTTTTTTTTTGCAAAACTATTCTTCTTTCAAACTTGAGTAAGAAATATTTTCTACACACGAGACTTTACCGAAAGAACCAAAGAGTATGGATTCCTTGCGGTCACGAACGCCTAAAAATCAAGATTGAGTAAGAAAAATCGGCGGCGTATGAAAATGAACCATTGGAAAAAAAACCGCACCTCCGGTCAGCGCGTTTGGCTACGTACGGCGCGAAAGAAGTTCAGCGCACACACGCGCATCCGTAAAGTCGCAGCAAAGTTAACGATTTATGTCACAGTCCTGCCCCCCATCGTGGGCTGAGAGTTAGAGGGGGGAGGTGAGAGCGAGCGAGGATGAGAAGGGGGAGGGGTCGGACTCTATTTTAGCCAAGTGGCCCGTCGAAATGTATCAAGGGCACCGTCGTTTCCACGGTGGCCTGGCGCAAACACAGGGGGGGTGGTGGTGGTGGCGGTGCCAGGGGCCCCTCGTCAACCAGCTGAGGCCTCTATTAATAGAGCCGCCGTCGTCGCCGTGATTAGCTTTAGACATTAAGAGGGCCCTCACAAACCCTCGCACTCCACCCCCACCCCCACCAACCCCTTTCCCACCAACCCCACCCTCACCAGCCCCACCCACCCCACCTCACCATCACCCACCCCACCCACCCCCCACCCTCACTCACCCACCCCACCCACCCCTCACCAACCCCACCCACCCCTCACCAACCCCTCACCAACCCACCCCTGACCAACCCCACCCTCACCAACCCCACCCCACCCTCACCAACCCCACCCACCCCTCACCAACCCCTCACCAACCCCACCCACCCCTCACCAACCCCACCCACCCCACCCCTCACCACCCCCACCCACCCCTCACCAACCCCACCCACCCCACCCACCCCACCCCTCACCACCCCCACCCACCCCTCACCAACCCCACCCACCCCACCCCTCACCACCCCCACCCACCCCTCACCAACCCCACCCCTCACCACCCCCACCCACCCCTCACCAACCCCACCCACCCCACCCCTCACCACCCCCACCCACCCCTCACCAACCCCACCCACCCCTCACCAACCCCTCACCAACCCCACCCCTCACCACCCCCACCCACCCCTCACCAACCCCACCCACCCCACCCACCCCTCACCCACCCCACCCTCACCAACCCCACCCACCCCTCACCAACCCCTCACCAACCCCACCCCTCACCAACCCCACCCACCCCACCCACCCCTCACCAACCCTCACCTTCACCAACCCCACCCACCCCTCACCAACCCCTCACCAACCCCACCCCTCACCAACCCCACCCACCCCTCACTAACCCCACCCTCACCACCCTCACCAACCCTACCCTCACCAACCGCACCCACCCTCACCAACCCCACCCACCCCACCCACCCCTCACCAACCCCACCAACCCCTCACCAACCCACCCCACCCCTCACTAACCCCACACTAACCCCACCCACCCCTCAACCACCCCGTTTCCAGCCCGGCCACTGGATCATGGAGATTTCGTTGTCACAGCCAAAACAACAGAGGTGGGGGGGGGGTGCTGGGGGTGCTGGGGGTGTCGTGGGTGTCGTGAAGTAACAGGGCGAGGTTTTACTTCGGCCGTAACGAGCCGAGTGAGACTCGTCTCTGACACGCGCGTCCCCACGGGTCAAAGCTCCCACGTGACGCCTCATCGGTGCGTGCGTGCGAGCGGGGTGGGGGGGGTAAGTGCTTTGAGTGACAATTAACTAATGGCAGTCGTGTGCGTTGATTTGGCGGCGTGGGACCCCACCAAGACACGCACTTAACAAAGATTTACTCCCCGCCGTGTAGGCCGAATGGATTGTGGTAGGCAAGTGCTGTCAGTGTAGTAACCACGCCCGGCCGCCTTTGTCTCCACGGTGGCCACTTTTTTGGTTTTTACACCACCGCACCGGGTAACTCATTTAAGGCTGATTCGACCTAGGGGAGGTCCAGGACCGGTTCAGATAATCTTCACCGGTGTTGGCCATGAGCGGGAATCGAACTCGGGCCCGCCGGGTTCGTAGCGCAGCGTAGCGCTAACCACTACGCCACCGCTCCCCGCGAAGCGTGCACGTGCGTCTGAAACGTGGGGGTGTCAGGCGAACGGCTGCCCCCTGAACAGTGCCGGATTATCCTAGTAGCAAAAGTAGTAGCTACTAAATTTCGATTTAAAGCTTTCGTGACTGCAGGGATTCATCTTCTTGATTCTTTCGGTAAAGTCACGTAGAAGGGAAATAATAAAATAATAAAAATGAAACATAATAAGATAATTCTCACGACGTTTCGGCCACAACGCAAGCAGCCGTCCTCAGGTGAAGAACAGGTCTGTCGGAAAGACAGCGTCTTCACCTGAGGACGGCTGCTTGCGTTGTTGCCGAAACGTCGTGAGAATTATTTTATTATCTTTTATTTATTATTATTTTATTATTTCCCTTCCACGTGACTTTACCGAAAGAACCAAGAAGATAGTAGCTACTACTACATATGTACTACTACATATGTACTACTACATATGTACTACTACATATGTACTACTACATATGTACTACTACATATGTACTACTACATATGTAGTAGTCGGACGACTCGACTCAAGTCCCCTGGGTCTGTCGGTAAAGTCACATAGAGAGGTTCAAAGAAAATAATTTTTTAAAAACTACGACGTGTCGATCGCAACACAAGCGATGGTCATCAGGAGGATAATAAAAGAGAGAAAAGGGGGACTTTACCGATAGACCCAAAGAAGATGAATTCTTGCAGTCACGGAAGCTTTGGGTCAAGATTCGATTCAAGTCGTTTAGCCGATCGCGTGGCGTGACCCCCCCCCATAACCCCCCCCCCCACCCACGTTGACAAGCCTCACAGCACCGCTCTGTCGAGATGTTATTAATAACAATGTTGATGACGATGCGGGTAGACGTGATGCGTCTATTAATACATCGTCTGCTCGCCATCGCCTCGATCGCCGTGCCCGTTCGATCTCTAGGCGCGGCGTGGGGAGGGGGGGGTAAGTTTATGAAATTCTTCCCACACAACCCCCACGCTCCTACACCCCTACCGCCCAAATGCGTCCACCCAGCCGATAATAACAACAACAACAATAAAATAACAACAATAAAATAACAACAAAAGGAAGTCTTGATGATGAATCTGAGACTTTGCTGAGCGAACCAGCACAACAACAATAATAACAACAATAACAACAAGAATAAGAACAATAACAACAACAATAACAACAACAATAACAACAATAATAACAACAATAACAACAACAATAAAGCCGACTAAAGATTGCGCAACAACTCGAAATGCGTGGACTGGCCCCGTCTTGAGCCAGGATCCAGGTGCCCCCAACTCCCCCTCCCCTCTCACCCCCCCAACCCCCCCTCCCCTCTCACCCCCCCAACCCCCCCCTCCCCTCTCACCCCCCCAACCCCCCCTCCCCTCTCACCCCCCCAACCCCCCTCCCTTCTCACCCCCCAACCCCCCCTCCTCCCACCAAACCCCCCCTTCCCTCTCACCTCCCCCAACCCCCCCTCCCCTCTCACCCCCCCAACCCCCCCTCCCTTCTCACCCCCCCAACCCCCCCTCCTCCTCCCACCAAACCCCCCCTCCCCTCTCACCCCCCCAACCCCCCCTCCCCTCTCACCCCCCCAACCCCTCCCCCCCCCCGCCCCCTCCAACGCAAGGGGAGTTCCACGACTCGTCATAATTTAGAACTCCGCCGACACAGAATCTGTCATCCAGGAGCCCATTGAGGGCCTTGCTGCCGCCCCCCCCACCCGCCCTGGGATGGGGGGGGGGCACGCGGGTGGGGGGGGGTGTATTTTAGTCTCAGAGCCACGTGCGGTTATAGTTTATATATAAACATCCATGAATGATATTGAAATAGCAAAGTCGAGAGATGATATGAGACTCAAAAGCAGTGGTGGCTGCAGACGGAGCCACAGGTGTCGTGCTAAGGGCAGGATGTGCTGTAGTGACACAAACTATTTTATTTATACGGATTAAGACCCATTGAGCCCCTTGTTTTCCGAATCGACCTGGCTATCACAGAGGATATCTCAACGACGTGGGCTAATCGTCGCCGCGCGGAGATTTTATAGCGGTAAATAAAATTACTCGAAAACGCGTGACGTTGATTCTAAATGTGGAGGGAGGGAGGGGGGTGAGGTCAAACTGGAGGACTCGGAGAAAAATCCACGCGACCACGGGGAGAGAGAAAGAGAGAGAGACACGCAAACTCCATATATACAGCAGGCGTCAGGGTCGGGATCGAACCCACGATCTCCTGTATACCAAGCGAGGTAGTTAACATCTCCTAGCCACCGTGATGATAATGATGAGAGAGAGAGAGAGAGACACGGGAACTCCAAAATATACAGCAGCAGGCGTCAAGGTCTGGATCGAACCCACGACCTCCTGTCTACCAGGCGAGCTAGTTAACATCTCCTAGCCACCGTGGCGCTAAGCAGGTTTGAGCCTGGATAGTGCTCTGTTTAATGGGTTACTGCCATGCATAGAGAACGCGTGTTGTAGGATGCAATAAATAAGTGCGAAGGGAAAAATACATGTTTTTGTACTGTATCTCTATGCTCCCACGTCTATGCTTCCACAGCGCTTTCCTTTGCCAACGCGCATTGACCAGCGAGGTGAAGTGAGATGAAGCATGGGAAAGAGGTCCTTCCGCCAGCGGGCACTTGCAGGGTTGCACCTTCACCTGTCACTTTGTCTCAAGTCACCCCTTCCACTGCAGGCGTCAGGGTCGCGGATCGGACCCACGACCTCCTGCAGACCAGTTTCTCTGGGGCCTTCAAAACTAAACTATTTAATGTTTTACTTTGGTAAGGCTCACTGAGCTGCGCAGCTCTTTGTCGGGAACGGCCTGGCCACGAATTATAGCTCAAGGAAGTGGCGCATCACCATCGCGTGGGAAGTTATAGCAACAGCCAATTACTCTGAACGCGTGATGTTGATTCTAAATGTGGAGGGGTGGGGTGGGGGCAACTGGAGGACACGGAGAAAAATTCACGAGGAGAGAAAGAGACGCAAACTCCAAATATACAGCGGGTGTCAGGGTCGGGTTCGAACCCCATGACCTCCTGCATACCAGGCGAGGGAGTTAACATCTCCTCGCCACCGTGATGATGATGGGAGAGATAGACACGCAAACTCCAAATATACAGCAGGCGTCAGGGTCGGGATCGGGCCCCACGACCTCCTGTATACCAGGCGAGGTAGTTAACATTTTCTAGCCACCGTGATGATGATGAGAGAGAGACACGCAAACTCCAAACATACAGCAGGCGTCAGGGTCGGGATCGAGCTCCACGACCTCCTGCATACCAGGCGAGGGAGTTAACATCTCCTCGTAGCGTCGCCACTTTTGACGGCCACCACCACGCCGCGTCACCCGGGGGCTCGCCCGTACCGGGAGACGAAACGTCGTCCGCCACAGTCGGTTGTGCTGAACGTGCCCTCCTCCTCCTGCTGCTGCTGCTGCGCTGTAAATACGACCTTAGTAGTCACGTGCTGCATGCAGTGCGTGCACTTGTGTTGCAGGGATGCCCGCTATCCGCGGTGTAAAAAAAACTAAACTATTTTACATTTTTATATTCTTTATATTTTTTATATTCTTTTTTTATATTCTTGGTTCTTTCGGTAAAGTCACGTAGAAGGGAAACAATAAAAATATATATATATATAAAACAAAAAAAATCTCACGACGTTTCGACTGCAACACAAGCAATCATCATCAGATGATGATTTTATTGTTTCCCTTCTACGTGACTTTACCGAAAGAACCAAGAATTTGAATCCCTGCAGTCACGAAAGCTTTAAATCGAAAAAAATATGTTTAATTTTAACGGGTAAGGCCACATTGAGCTCATCCATAGCTCTTTCTCAGAAGCGATTTGGCTATCACAAATGATAGCCCAACATAGCAGCTTCTCGTCGTCAACATCATCATGTGGAAATGTTTTAAGAGGAGCCAAATACTCTAAAAGCGTGTCGTTGATTCTAAATGTGGAAGGGGGAAAAACCCGGGAGGACCCGGAGAAAATTCCACGCGACCAGCACAGAGGGAGAGAGAGAGAAACACCGCAAACTCCAAAAATACAGCAGCAGGCGTCAGGGTCGGGATCGAGCCCCACGACCTGCTGTATACCAGGCGAGGTAGTTAACATCTCCTAGCCACCATGATGATAATGAGAGAAAGACGCAAACTCCAACTATAGAGCAGGTGTCAGGGTCGGGCTCAAACCCACGACCTCCTGCATGCCAGGCGAGGTAGTTAACATATCTGAAGGGCTATTTGTGTAGGGGCTCCCACCTCTCGCTGGCGAGTGGAAATTCTCCGCACGTGCGATGGAAACCAGGGAGTTTTCCTCTCCTCTCCGCCCGCCCGGCGTAACCCGATACAGCTCCAGTCGCTATTTATAACAAAAAATGCGTGACCCGAACAAACAATCTTGTTTATTCTTGACTTAAAGTTTTCGTGAGTGCAGGAATTAATTTTCTTGGGTCTTTCGGTAAAGTCACCTAGATAGGTTCAAAGAAAATGACAATAATTTTTTGTTTGTTATTTTCTTTGAAACCTATGGACATCAGTGAAATTGAGCTTTGTAGATCATCGGATTCCTCCAGTACAAATACCTATTTCTGAGTCCGACTCTGACACGAGCTCATTTTCTATCCCTCCATCTCCTTGGATGGGCGTGTTTTCTGCATACCCCCTCATCTATTGCTTGAGTCTAAATTATAATTTTTTATTTTATTTCATCGCTGGTTGTTTGAGTGGCGAGTGCAGAGGCGCATGCTGCGCAGTGAGATTAACAAGATAACACTGGTCAACAAAAAAAAGACATTTTTTTCTGGCCTGGACTTTTGCAGCTGTTTTAGACTAATTTCACGGTGCTGATTCAAAATCTGATTTGCTCAGATTTGCTCTATCACATCTCATTTTTATGTTATCGGCATACCCCATTTTCATTGATTTTACCCGAAATTAACTCTGTCACTTATGATTGCAAGTTGTTGCGAGTCAGTGACTGCTTTAGTGTTAAAATATGGTGCTGTATTTTTAGGATTTTGTGTTTATAATATCATTTTATGTAGATATCCACATTTATTTAATATTTTTCTTCAGCAGTTTTTTTTTGAAAATGCAATATTTGATATCTCTAAAACCTGATGTGATAGACAAAAACTGATTCCAGATTTGGAATCAGCAGCCCAAAATTACCTTCAAACCGTTGGAATACCTTATGCCAGAAAAAGTGTGTTGACCAGTGTTATATATCCTTGGGTCTTTCGGTAAAGTCACGTAGATAGGTTCAAAGAAAATAACAAGAAAATATTTTTGTTATTTGCACTGGAGGAATCCGATAAGCTAAAAAGCTCTTGTTTCACTGATGTCCATTGTGCCTGTGCCCGATGGATGTGTGGCTTCGCTCGATTGTGAGAGATCGCGACGGTTTTTTGGAGGCATTCATGCAGCAGTGGATGGATTGATCATGGCTGGCAAGGATTAATTTTATTTCGCGTTTGACTGCATTCAAATGTTCACATGATGAGCCACTTCGTTGAGGAATCATTCGTGATAGCCGGGTGTCTTCCACAAAAAAATCAGCTACAGTGTATAACTCAGTGGGCCTTACCTGGTAAAAAGAAAGATATATTATTAATAAAAACATATTTTATAAGCCACGCATGCGAAATAAGCGAGGGCAACGATGTGCACTGCCCACGACTGTGTTTTTTTTGGCAAAACACCATCACCAGCTGCTTCTGCTTCTGCTGCCGCTGTTCGCCAGCGAGGCGTGCCACGTGTCTGACGAGGGGGGTCGGTCCGGCCCTGCACAGCGGCGTCCGTTCAGCGATGTCACCCGTCGCTTTAAAGCTTTCGTGACTGCAGGGATTCATCTTCTTGGTTCTTTCGGTAAAGTCACGTAGAATGGAAATAATAAAATAATAAAAATAAAACATAATAAAATAATTCTCACGACGTTTCTGCCACAACGCAAGCAGCCGTCCTCAGGTGGAGAACAGGTATGTCTTCAGACTCTGTCTTCTCGACGTTTCGGCCACAACGCAAGTAGCCGTCCTCAGGTGGAGAACAGGTCTGTCTTCAGACTCTGTCTTCTCGACAGACCTGTTCTCCACCTGATGACGGCTGCTTTGCGTCGTGGCCGAAACGTCGTGAGAATTATTTTATTATGTTTTATTTTTATTATTTTATTATTTCCATTCTACGTGACTTTACCGAAAGAACCAAGAAGAGTCATTCGTCGCGTCGTCCACGTCGGCTGTGGCTGCGTTGATACCCGGCGTGCCAGCGACGCGAGTCTCGAGGATTCGGCTGCGTGTTGCAGATGTCTCTCTCTCTCGACAAATGCCAAAGAGGCCACTATAAAAATACAAACCTCTCAAGTTTCAAGTTCAAGTTAATTTCAAGTTCATTTATTAGGTGTAGCCCTGTGAGCCATTCGGCTCTTGAATCGGGTGCAACCGCAACAAACAAAACACTAAAACATGAACAAGAAAACATCTTAAAGTGAATATGTGACTAAGTGCAAACACAAAATTCAAGAAAAGACAGCAAAATATTGCAAGAAAAAATCCGTACACCAACGCTGTGTGGAAAATTCCCAGTGGGATGCAAGTCAAACAACAACAACAACAACCACAAGACAACTTAGATTAAGGCCATCAGTCTAACTCCATACTACAACAAACAAACATGGCCAAACCAGTAAACTTTTCGAAATCACCAAAATAAAGCAATGAAACAGTCATCAAACCGAGTCTTGGGCTCAACTCGCACGCAGGAGCACCATGAATATGAGAATAGCGTTTCCCCTTTGTTCTGGCAACAAAACAGGTGTTAAGATGTTAAAACACCAAACTGAAACCTTTTACAAAGAATCGTGTCTGCATTAACCACAATACTTGTGGTCCGAATGCAAACAAAAAAAACGTACTCTGATAATACTAGGCTCAAAAGAAAGCTGTTTCTGGTGTGGACCAATCAGTTTCAAAGACAATGCATTTCTGATCAAAGTACGTTTTTTTATCAGGCTGTGTGGGAAAGTTCGCCCCATATCGTGTGGCTAAATAAGGTCACTCGAAGGGGACTCGGAACCAGTTCTTTGATGTCTTCTTCTGCGGCCCGTTCTCTAACACGTGAGGTTGCCCCGCTCTGCGAAATGTCCAAACAGTCACCTCATCCCGTGACATAACACCGATAGCACAATCGGAATAAAACTGACAAACGATGAACAAAAAATAGTGAATGTTTTTTTTAAATATATAAACACAGATGCACTGCGTGTCACTCCGCTGGATTTTCACCGACGGACAGGGCGAGTGCGCGCGCGGTGTGAAGCGAGACGCAGAAAGTGGCCCCAACTCCTTGCGTCTGACCCAGTGACCTCTTCCCCCTCCGAACAGAGAGAGAGAGAGACATCCAGACAGAGACGGCCCCCTGGCTCCTCTCCGCAAGGCCCCGTCACTCCCAGCCCCACCAGTCCCGTCTCCGCTGCCAGCTGCCAGCTGCCAAAGGCGCGTAATAATCTGCACGTGAAAAATGGCAACAACCAAAGCGGCCACATTTCTCTGAGCGCGTGACCGCGTGCCGTTGACCCGAATACTAAATATACGTTTACCGTTCATGGATGAGATAAAGTGGGTGGGTTGCGATGGGAGGGAGAAAGCGAGAGAGAGCGCGAGAGAGTGTGAGATAGAGAGAGAGAGCGAGAGAGAGAGTGGGATGGCATCAGCTGCCATTCACGTTTTCTTCACGACAGCTCCCGCTCGGCACATTCACCCACAGTGGTCCAGCAATTTCAAATGTTTCGTTCATTTATTGACGTGTATCGTCTTCTTGGTTCTTTCGGTAAAGTCACGTAGAAGGGAAGTAATAAAATAATAAAAATAAAACATAATAAAATAATTATTGTATTTTTTTTATTATTATAAAATAATTATTTTATTATGTTTTATTTTTATTATTTTATTTTTATTATTTTATTACTTCCCTTCTACGTGACTTTACCGAAAGAACCAAGAAGATAAAGAATCCCTGCAGTCACGAAAGCTTTAAATCGAAATTTGACGTGTATCGTGTCAACAAGGCAAACACTGCACCAGGATACAGGACATCGCCGTGTCCGGGAGAGATGAATGGATCTCGAGAAGAATCTGGCTGTGATGATCTAAGACGGCGGATAAGACTGAGAGGGAATTTCCCGGCATCATAATTTAGAAGCCCACGCGGTTGAGCGACGTGGGAAGGCGGAAAGTAAAGAATTGCGTCGATCCGGGCCCATCAGAAGCGAGGCTGACCCTGAGAACAGAACGCTTTGTTAACGACTTCAAATATACAGTGAGGGAAAAAAGAATTTGATCCCCTGCTGGTTTTGTACGTTTGCCCACTGACAAAGAAATGATCAGTCTATAATTTTAATGGTAGGTTTATTTGAACAGTAGGACAGAATAACAACAAAAAAATCCAGAAAAGCGCATGTCAAAAATGTTTTAAATTGATTTGCATTTTAAAGAGGGAAATCAGTATTTGACCCCCTCTCAATCAGAAAGATTTCTGGCTCCCAGGTGTCTTTTGTACAGGTAACGAGCTGAGATTAGGAGCACACTCTTAAAGGGAGACTCTTAAAGGGAGTGCTCCTAATCTCAGTTTGTTACCCGTATAAAAGACACGTGGGAGCCAGAAATCTTTTTGATTGAGAGGGGGTCAAATACTTATTTCCCTCATTAAAATACAAATCAATTAATAACATTTTTGACATGCGTTTTTCTGGAATTTTTTGTTGTTATTCTGTCTCTCACTGTTCAAATAAACCTACCGTTAAAATAATAGACTGATCATTTCTTTGTCAGTGGCCAAACGTACAAAATCAGCAGGGGATCAAATACTTTTTTCCCTCACTGTAGCGGGCAGGAAGACCCACATTGAGCACGTGGCAGAATACTCAATGGCCGCGTGAAAAACGTCGCATTAAGAAATGCTGCGCCTTAAAAAACACACTTCCGTGTCAAAAAAAAAAACCCCACGTGCCAAGCTTACGCATTTGAATCCACTTCACGATTTGTTAGCTTAACGATGACCCAGATCTTTAAAGTGTCTGGAAGCGACATCCGTTACAATGGAAAGATCCAGATGGCCACTTGCAAACAGGGGCTCTGTTCGATCCAGGGATGTCCCAGCTATCGCACTCAAGGATCAGTAATCTGCTAAGTGCAACCACAGGCTCTTGGGGTCAGATTTCCACTCATATCGCTGCGTAACTTCAATGCGAGCCATTAGCCTGGACACCCAAAGCACAGGGGCGATCGGCTTAATGAATGCCCATGGCATGCCACTTACCTCGATTCAAACGTTCACATTAAACGAGGCATTCATTTAAGCATTTCAGCTCGTGACGGATGACATCGCGAAGACATTTTCGAACAATAAATGCGTCCAGCAATTCACAGCCAATTCGCTGCTGGGTGAAGTTCCCCACAACGGCAATTTCGCGGGAGGTTTGGTTTGAGCATACTTCACCGCGCTGGTCAGTGCGGTCTCGTAAGGGGTGGGAGTGCAGGCTATATGGGGGGGGGGGCGAGGTGGGATCGGCGATGGGGGTAGGGGGGGGGCTCAGAACCCCCACCATGGTATCCGTGACTGAGAATTAAACTCGGGCGGCAGGGTTCGGAGCTTCACCAGCACGGTCGAAAAATAAACGCACGTGGTCGCGCCGCAACGACAGGGATTGACCGTTCAAAGGTCACGTGTCATATGTCAATAGGGCAAATTGCATTGGCTGGTGATGCCGTGCCCCCCCCTGCCCCCCGCTCTAGTCATCGCCGACTTCTAAGATTAGAACAGAGGCACCCATTGTTGTGTTGTCCTCTAACGTCGGGAGGCGGTGGATCTTTACTCGAGTTGATTAATGAGGCTTTCGGTCGAAATTAATCCTCCCCCCCCCCCGTTCATCATGGGGTGGGATTACCCTCCACTCCGCTAATACGACTGCTGCTGCCACCGTGGAAGTAACGGGTCGGTAAAAGCCACTGGGATTGCGATAGCAGAGATCGCCCGCTTGATTCGATCTCCCGGTGTGGCAGTGGGAAACCACGGTGCAAATTTCTGAAAATGTTTTTTTGTTTGTTTGTCGATTGGCAGATCGCCTGTGGTGGTGTGGGAACAGCGTGGGCTACTGCCGCCTATTCCAATGTGTCTTGCCGGCATGGAAGAGTAGGCCAAATACCTTTCGATTTAAAACTTTCGTGACTGCAGGGATTCATCTTCTTGGTTCTTTCGGCAAAGTCACGTAGAAGGGAAGTAATAAAATAATAAAAATAAAACATAATAAAATAATTCTCACGACGTTTCGGCCACAACGCAAGCAGCCGTCCTCACGTAAAGAATGAAACAGCTGGGTTGGAGAGCTTAAATATGAAACACCACCAAGCTTGGAGCGTATATTTAAGCTGGGTTGGAGAGCTTAAATATACGCTCCAAGCTTGGTGGTGTTTCATTCTTCACCTGAGGACGGCTGCTTGCGTTGTGGCCGAAACGTCGTGAGAATTATTTGTTTATGTTTTATTTTTATTATTTTATTACTTCCCTTCTACGTGACTTTACCGAAAGAACCAAGAAGAAGGCCAAATACCCTCCAGAGGGAGCACCCTCTAGAGCTCCCTCTATTGGTGGCTCGTTCCGCCAGCAGCGATGCGACTAAACAATTGCAGGGTTGCGCTTTTACCTACAGTTAATACTGTTCGTGAACAAAACGCTTAAAAAACACAAGCAAAAGACAGAAACGACTTTGAATCAAATTCTAATTTTGGAACGGCAGAATTTTGACAATAATAATACAAAATAACAATATGTTCAACTTCATAATAAACAAATCATAAACATTGTATTACAAAGCTATTTTTTTCCCCTCGACTGTCACAGCTAAAATGCTCCACCCTAGGAAAACATTCATGCATTTCCTTCAACCACCACCACACCCCCCCCCGACCACGTCAATCGAGTGGTACGGTCTTGCGCCGCAATGATTTAAATCGGCTGTTCCATTCCATTGGTGGGGACACTGGGGGGGGGGGGGGAGGGAGAGTCTGTGGTGGCGATAGTCACAGGGTGGGAAAACATGGAAAATGTTTCTTGAGCCAAGAAAACTTTGCGAATGCGTTGCCGCATGCAAAATAAATTGCGCGGACACAAACAGGCGCGTATATAAATTCATATTAGCTTCGCAGCTCACCGGATTCCTCCAGTGCAAATACATATTCTGATTTATGATTCTGACGCAAACAGCACTATTTGCAACAACAACAACAACAAAACGCAAACGTCTTCTCGCCGAGATGCCACCCCGTCGGATTCCGTACCGCGAATTTTTAAATATGTTTTTAATTTATTCCGGGACATAAATTAAAAACAAAAACGCGCGTTGGAAAACCTTTGTTCGTCAACGTTTAATCACCGCTCTGTTGTTGTTGCTTTTGTTGTTGTTTTCGTTGTTGTTGTTGTTGTTGTTGTTGTTTTTGTTGTTGTGCGTGTTATGTTTTAAAACCGATTTCCCATTTATTTTTCAGGGCCAGTCACACACGAGCTCAAACGAAATAAGTTCCACCCTAAAAAGAGGGGTGAGGGGGGGCAGTGATTCATATTTGTTATTGTTCCAGCGCAGGACACGCCTCCACCACCACTTTCGTTTTCCACAGCCCCCCCTCTCTCCTCTTACACTCCGCCACTTTAAAAACACAATAATTCTCTAAATCAAACTCGGGTGGGGGAGATAACCACCACCCCCCCCTCGATTAAAGTCGCTTGACATCGCGAGGCACATTGTCTCGGAATCAGAGTGGGGGGGGGGGGAGCGGGGTTTGCCCCCTACAAAACGGACTCCGCGAGCCAGCTTTGTCCGCGAAAAGGCTGTGGGGTGTTGGTGGGGGGCTGTGTGGAAGTAGGGGGCACGGCGAGGCGAATCGTGCTGCAGTTGGGACTGCCGATGGCTGCGTGAGCCCCCCCCCCCCCCCCCGAGAGGCACTTTGAAAGTCGATGTCGTATCCTGGGTAGAAAGTTTCTGGACCACTTTGTGTTTTTTTTAATTCGAGTGAAGTCAAAACGGCGATTATTTTAGTTGTTGTTGCTTTAAAATGTTTTAACTGTGAGCTGGTAGCTCTTCTCATATTGACAGCCCCAAGCCGGTGGTGGAAATTCCACATTCCTATGGCGGGAGGGGGGGGGGCAGTCTCTCCATAGGACGACCAATGCTGATTCACCCACAAGGTGGTACCCATTGTATCGACCCTGGATGGGGCATGCCGCTCGGGGTTTAAGGAGGTTCTCAAAGCGTAGCAGGGGAGGGGGGGCGGCGTCGATGATTCTCACCTCTGTTGCCAATGACCACCGCGCACACAAAAAATTAACCCGTAAAAACAAATTTTTTCACTATAAATCCTTTATATGCGTGGCGGCTAGAGTCCTCTCGTCCTCTGACTTGAGATGGCTGCCACCTATGGGTCAGATGATTGCCTGCCACCATTAAGCAATTGGTAATTAAATATAATTTATTTTTTCTTAAAAAGCGTAACATTTTGGGAAAAAAATTTCACGAAAATAAATTGTCACGCACAACGAGTCTGTGTGCAAAATGTCAGCTCGATTGGATCACGGGAAGTGGGTTAAAAAACGACCGAAAGATTTGCACGGTCGTAAGCGCGCAAGCAAGTGAACTTAATATAAAGGATTTAAAACAGAACGCCGCGCGAGACGGGATTGTTCGTAACGCAAGAGTCCAACCCGATATTTTGATTCTCAGAGGGTGAAATCGTACGTCGGATTATGGCGAGACATCAGTGCTGGGGACTGAGACCATCACCTCCGCTGCGCCCGAGAACTCAGTTTAACAACAGACGGCTGCCTCGATTCAAACCCAGGAACGTAGTAATGCCGACTCAGCTGTCTGACATTCGAGCCACCAGGCATAGGCAATCGCTTGTTTTAGTTGCGTTTAGTTACAATACCAGGCATTATTGTAAGTAATTATTTTAAAAAATCAAATCCTTTGGGAGAATTTTTCTCTTTTCCACGATGCCTTCTGCACAATGTCCAGCAGAATAATACGCAAAAAACGCGTGGCAGGCTGCCACAAACTGACCCTTTCCACATTATTATCCCCATCTCGTAAATATTTACGGGAAGTTGTCACAACCACGGGACGGAGAAAGTTAACTGCCCCCCCCCGCCCCCCCCCGCTATTGATTTCAAGATGACCACGTCAAAACGGTCTTTGTTGAACTGGACTCAAAATATTTACGAGTCTTAGCACGGTCACGGCACGCCACACTCACACGGACAAGTCCCGTATGGGGCCAATTCGTTTGTAGCGACCGCTCGACAAAAGCCACGCGCACAGACCACGTGGCAGCCACGACGGAGCAGACGAGGATTCAAAATCCGTCCAGGCAGGGGGAGGTGGTGGTGGGGTGAATTTGTGGGGGGGTGGGTGCTGATATTAAAAGCCTTTTAAGTAGGGTAGGGTCCCATACGTGAGGGTCCCATACGTTAATTAAAACAAACAAACGCATTTAACCTGTTTCCGCCTCTGGTAAATAGAAATAAAGTGCTCATTTCCGTGGTGCCCAAGGTTGGGAGGGTTTGTGTGGTGGTAATCACCCCGTATAGGGTATTAATTCTAGATTTGAAGCTTTCGTGACTGCAAGGATTCATACTCTTAGTTCTTTCGGTAAAGTCACGTAGCAAATCTGTCTGTGACGGTCCCACCTGATGACGGAGACTTGTGTTGCCTCCGAAACGTCGTGATTTTATTATTTTATTTTTATTAATTTTAATTTCCTTTTTTACCTACGTGACTTTACCGAAAGAACTAAGAGTATGGTAATCCCCCCCCCCCCACCTCACCACTGGAACCATCACTGCCGCGATGTGGCGATGCTACGATATGTGGCGATACTACGATATTGATATATCATACGATAGGAGATCGACATTAATGATATCGTACGTGTGGCTTATTGTGATTAGCATTGCTCATTGATATATATTATACATTAAATACGGAGTATGTCATTTCCTGAACAAATGCGTTCATGAAATCACAAACGTTAAACAGCCCAATATTCTAAACGCGTGATGTTGATTCTAAATGTAGGGGGGGGGGGTGTGGGGGAGTGAACCCGGAGGACCCGGAGAGAAAGAGACACGCAAACTCCAAATACAGCAGCAGGCGTCAGGGTCGGGATCGAGTCCACGACCTCCTGTACACCAGGCGAGGTAGTTAACATCTCCTAGCCACCGTGATGATGATGAGAGAGAGAGACACGCAAACTACAAATATACAGCAGCAGGTGTCAGGGTCAGGATCGAGCCCACGACCTCCCGTATGCCAAGCGAGGTAGTTAACATCTCCTAGCCACCGTGGAATCCCAGGCTAGAAACTGTAGATCGACACTCACAATTGGTGTTGTCCGTGTAAACTAAATTAATCCTCAACTAAACTTGACATTAACTGCAC
This sequence comes from Lampetra planeri, assembly GCF_965212315.1. Taxonomy (NCBI): domain Eukaryota; kingdom Metazoa; phylum Chordata; class Hyperoartia; order Petromyzontiformes; family Petromyzontidae; genus Lampetra; species Lampetra planeri. The sequence continues at coordinate 20,335 of NW_027615777.1, forward strand.
GAGGTGTTACCAAACAAAGACACGCGAAGCTGTTAACATCTCGTCACTGTGAACGCTGCAGCAGCAGCGGGGATGATGATGGTGATGACGATGGTGATGATGATGATGATGACGATGTTCACCACACATCCATTGTGGTGACGATCGTGATGATGGTCGCGTTTCAGGAGGCAGGGACAACCATGGGGTTAACCACACCCGCTTACCCCGGTCGGCTACGTACGGTGCGAAAGAAGTTCAACATACGTACGGTACATACAGAGGAGAAGGAGGAGGCCTTGAGTCGTGCTTCGGCGTCCAGGCAAACGGATAGCGCCACCGTCGTCATACTGTGGAGGTTAAATAGCAGATCCGAACGAACATACATTTCTTTCTCGGCAAACCCGCACGGCAATGAGGGCGCTTGGTGGCGCGCGCCAAGGGACGTCTCCGAGTCGAGGACATTGTGAAGAAGATCCCCATGTGTGCCGAGTTTGACCTTCTGTGTTTGACCTTCGGTGTTTGACCTTCGGTGTTTGACCTTCAGTGCTTGACCTTCATTGACTCGGGCAGCAGTGAAGCTCGCCCCCAGGCAATGCCGCTGCTGTGGACTGATGCGTACCGGCAATGACATTTTCTCTAAATGTAATGCGAGTTTGCTAAGCGCGAGTGACAATCATTTTAATAAAACACCGCACATAATTACAGCGCACGCTTTGAGATGGATGCGTGCGGGGTTACGAAAGAGGGCAGAGCATTTCCTTGACAAGACGGGGCCTCAGAGAACATTCCATCTGTGGCCACATAAATCAATACCTACCCTCTCACCCCCTCGTTCACCCACTCATTCACCCTCTCACCCACTCGTTCACCCTATCACCCTCTCATTCATCATGTCACCCGCTCACCCGTTCGTTCACCCTATCACCCACTCATCCACCCTCTCACCCACTCATCCACCCTATCACCCACTCATCCACCCTCTCACCCACTCATTAATCATCTCACCCGCTCACCCGCTCACCCGCTCGTTCACCCTATTACCCACTCACCCACAGGGGTTGGTTTAGCACGAGATCTGCTTGTGTCGTGGGTTGATGATGAGCGCCAGAAGTCGGGGGGAGGGGACATACACACACAGACATAATTATTTTAAGCTGGATCTCATCATCAACATCATCAGCCAAGATCAATCCACTGCTGGATGAAGGCCTCCCTGAACCCTCGCCACTCCAGCCACGGAGTTGACGTCAACTCTTCGTGTGTCTGGTTTGTTGTCCGTCCACCTCCCGCACCTCCGATTGGCGCGGATGCCTACGTACGGTGCGAACGAAGTTCAACATACATAGCACATACGTCAAGCGAGATATTTCAGCCCAGAACCGGGTCCACCCGCGAGAAATTTGGCCCCCACCCCCTCACCCCACATCGCGGAAAATTTTAGGGCGAATTAAAAAATCGCCGCCTATGTGGGTTGTTTAAGAATTATTGCCGTTTTTGTTCATTAGAACGGATGAGGCGTTGGACGAAATGCCACGAATGAAACAAAAGCAAATATATCGGCGATGTCATTTTTTGTTTAAACGAAAAAAAAACTTGACGGGAAAAAACTTTTAGAACTTAAAAAAATGCAACATTTTAAAACTTGAAAAAACATGTTTTAACTAAGACTTTTAAAACAAAAAAAAAAAACTTTAAAAAATATTTTAGAATGTTTTGTTAAAAAATGCACTTTAAAAATAACAAAGTAAATGTGTTTGTTACGAGAACGTCTTCCTCGTCTACAATTGATATACCGTTTTGGTCGGCGTGTAAACAGTTTGTCTCGCTCTGCAACCTTACAACGATGAGCTTCATCTTCTCGGTTCTTTCGGTAAAGTCACGTAGAAGAGAAGTAATAAAATAATAAAAATAAAACATAAAAAAATAATTCTCACGACGTTTCGGCCACAACGCAAGCAGCCGTCCTCAGGTGAAACCAGGTCTGTCGAGGAGACATTCAGACGCTGTCGCCTCGACAGACCTGGTTTCACCTGAGGACGGCTGCTTGCGTTGTGGCCGAAACGTCGTGGGAATTATTTTATTATTTTTATTTTTATTATTTTATTACTTCCCTTCTACGTGACTTTACCGAAAGAACCAAGAAGATGAATCCCTGCAGTCACGAAAGCTTTAAATCGAAACGATGAGCTTATTTCGTGAACAAACGGCGACAGCCTCTCGTCGTTTGTGTTTTGTTTGACGGCAGCGATGCCGGCTTCCAGAATGAGACCGTGGCTTGCACGATGCGTGGTGGGGAGGGAGACAAAACAATGAATAAATTAAGAATTAAATCAACTGTTGTGGTGAAATGGTCAGATGTTAACTACCTCGCCTGGTATGCCGGAGGTCGTGGATTCGATCCCGACCCTGTCGACGCCTGCTGGATATTTAGAGTTTGTGTATTTCTCTCTCCACGTGGTCGCGTGGATTTTTCTCCCGGCCCTCCAAATTCTTCCCTTCCACATTTCGGATCAATATTTAGAAAATTTGGCTGCTAACGATTTTCATGCGATGATAAGCCACTTCGCTGAGCAATCATTTGTGGCCAGGTGGCTTCTGAAAAAGAGCTATCAGGCTCAGAGGGCCTCACCTGCTAAAATAAAGCGTGGAATAAGTGTGTTTAGCTGTTTTCAGCACGTGGGTTGCAACTATGGGGTAAACGTTATACAGGTAGGAACAACAGGTTCCACACTGCCCACCAGGGATTATTTGTCTGTCTGTCGTGCATATTTGTCTGTCGTGTACGAATGCGCTGTCCAACCAAGTTCCTACCTGCCCACTCCGATGGAACGTGTTTGAGTGAGCAACCCAACTCAAGCCCCAACAGGAGTCTGTATAACCGCCACAGTTAAGTCGATCGGCTCGTCACGTGGTGGGGTAAAGTGTGGGGATACTGGCTGCTATGGAAGACTTTGCCAGGTTGGTGAAGGCGGGGAGCATTTACAATAAAAGTTGAGCACAGCAATGTACTTTGCTGCCCCCCCCCCCCCAACATCTAGCCCTGGGTAAACATCCGAAAATAAACTTGTATTGGGGGGGGAGGAAGTAGTGCAGGTTAAGGCGAAGCCCTGCAATTGCCGGTTCGCAGCACTGCTATCGGAACGTGGCCACCGCTGGAGAGAGCTCTGCAGAGAGCCCATCTAGAGGGCACTTGGCCTACTCTTCCACGCTGGCCACACGTCTTGGACAAAGGCAACAACGGTGGTATATTAAAAAAAAAACAGAATCCACCTCGGAGCTCCAAACAAAACGAAGGAGTGGCTTTAAATTATCAGACCCACGTCGATTGGATTCACAAAAGCTGTCGCATTTTGGGCTCCGCTCCTCCGCTTTCTAAGCCCTTCCTTCTTTCGCCCTTCATCTCACAATCCACCGTTACGCTTTGCCCTGCAGGGATGCGAAATTTGAAGTGTCCTTCGGATGCGTAAAAAGGCTGCTGTTGCCGCTTGCTATTTTATTTTGTCCAGTTTGACAAGACGCAAAGCGAAGTAAAACAAAACCCAGCGGCGGCATGCGGGGAACGGACTCCATGTTCATGACGAGGTCATGCAAACGCATGAGCCAAATAAAGTTACAAAAAAAATCACGCATACACATTGAGCTGTTTTTTTACTTCAACGTGCATTTGTCTTCAGAAGTAATCAACTAACGGTGTGGGGGGGAGGGGGGGAACCTCCCAATAAAAAAAAAATCACTGCATAATTTTAAAAAATAGTATTTTTTTTCTGCTCCGGTTTAAGTCTCCAAGTTTTGAGGAATCACTTTGATGACATTAGGCCGGATTACTCTTGGCTAAATCTCCACGCGCAAATGCAACTTCATAGGAAAGTTTTAGTTCGCGTTGAGTCGTCTTCGTGGGTGCCTCCTTACAGACACGACACGTGACGGACGAAAGGACGGAGCCGAAAGACGGTGAACAACCGATGCATTAAGCCCCCCTCGTCCAGACAACATCGCAGCTTCGTTCAAATGCAGTGGCGGCTCCTGCAAAATCTCTCAGGGGGGGGCAAATGTCTGGATGATTGATAAGGATAAGGTCCACCCATGCAATGGATAAATTAACAGCTTAAGCATGTAAAGGCAACTTCACTTCTTTAATATTAATGAAAAATAAAGTTGACTCTTACAATACACCTTGTTTGTTTCTATACTCACTATTAAAACAAACCACTCAAGTTTATTTTATTAAAGATTCCACTAGGTGGCGACAAATTATATTGTTGGATGAAACGTGCTTACGTATCATGACGTAAGCACGTATGATGACGTAAGCACGTTAGTGCGAGCCCTCCCGGAAGCCATAGAGAATGCATTGCAGCGCCCCCGTTCGAAAAAAACCATCTTTGAATGTAAGTCTATGGGACCACTCGGGGCGATTCTCAGCTGGAGGGAAATCGCCCAAAAAGAGGCGGTACTCCACAGAACGTAGCATGACGCTGATTGGACTATATCCAGAGGCACAGTGACGGCTAGCGTGACTCTGTGGTTGAATGACATTGGTGGTGCGTCGCCCAATCGCCCTAATGAAGAAACCGCCCCTGTTCAAATGGGATCATCCCGAGTAGGAGAGACGAGGGTACGGGGAGAGAGAACGAACTGACGGAGAGATTAACGCATTTTCAGGCCCCGTATGCGGTAGTCGATTTCGTTCCAAATATAAAAGTAAAAAGGGGGGTGGGGTGGGTGGGAGCGCACAAAGCGAACCCACACGAGGACGGCAGCGGCCTGCCAACCGAGCAGATGACCCCGAGGTTGGGCATCAGAGGAGAAGACGACATCCCGCCGGCGTTAATGCCACAGCCACGAACAGAGCCGAGGTTTTGTTTATTTTCGCCACCCTGGGATTGTAGCAGACCGCGTGGTGGAACCCGCTGCATCGCTGGTCCCCGCACGGTGCAATTTGCCTTCTTGGTTCTTTCGGTGAAGTCACGTAGAAGGGAAATAATACAATAATTAAATTTAAACATAATAAAATAAAAATTTACACCATTGGAACCTCATTTGCCAGTAAAAAAATATGATAATTGTTTTTTTACCCTTCTATCTGGCAACAAAACTGACACCTTTTTTTACACATGTGAGACTAGGCTCTAAGGAAAGCTGTCTCGGGTGTGGACCAATCAACTTCAAGGACAGTGCATATATTATCAGAGTTATGTTTTTTGTTTGCATTATGGCTGCAGGTATTGTGGTCTATGCAAACATGACTCCTTGTAAAAAGGTGTCAGTTTTTGTTGCCAGATAGAAGGGTAAAAAACCAATTATCAAAATAAAAATTCTCACGACGTTTCGGCCACAACTCAAGCAGCCGCCGTCAGGTGAAGAAACAGAGCTGTCGGAAAGACATCGTCTCCTGAGGTCGGCTGCTTGCGCTGTGGCCGAAACGTCGTGAGAATTTTTTTTTATTATGTTTTATTTTTATTATTTTATTACGTCCCTTCTACGTGACTTTGCCGAAAGAACCAAGAAGATGAATCCCTGCAGTCACGAAAGCTTTAAATCGAGAAATTTAATGCAAGTTGCTTTACACGTCATTTATTTTTCAGACATTATATTCTTAGGTTTTTTAGGTAAAGTCACGTAGGTAAAACATAAAAATTAATAAAAATAAAATAAAATAAAAATCACGACGTTTCGGAGGCAACACAAGTCTCCGTCATCAGGTGGGACCGTCACAGCCGGATTAGCTGCATCAAGTGAGGCAATGATTCAAGATGTAATCCCTTAAAAGCAAGTTGAGGGGGGGAGGAGAGGGGGGGGGAGCTCATCAGAATGTGGTAGCCAATGAATGGAACGTATCGGGAGGGAGGGGGGCGGGGCTCAAAGACGGCACGGAGTGCCACGTACAACGCATCGGGAGGGGGAGGGGGGCGGGGCCAAAAGGATGGACCTACGTGACTTTACCGAAAAAACCTAAGCATATGAATCCTTGCAGTCACGAAAGCTTCAAATCTAGAATTTTCAGACATTCCTTTGTAAATCCACTGCTGGATGAAGGCTGCTTCCCCCCCACCCACCCAACCCACCATTTGATTGCCATAGGGGGGGCTATCTAACCATTCATAACGGTGGGTGGGGGAAGCGTGATCAGGACAGGTTTCAGATTTAACTGGCCACTGATATTAGCCGTGCTCAGGAATCAAAACGCGAATCGGCAGGTTCACGTTGCAGTCGGCGGCCCTTAAACCACTGCACCCTCCCCCCCAACCCCCCAAGCCGACCCCAAAGACACGCACAGCACTAATATACCCCAGCTCAAGTATAAACATGCACGCATGGCATCTGCCCGCACGGCATGTTAAGGATTTTTGCGGAACGAACGAACACGATTTAAATCGGCTGCGGCGTAATGCTCAAGTGCGGTTGGAATTTTTTTTTGTTATGCAACACATTGCCTCGATTATCAACCACTGGCACTTGCAATCAATCACGACCGCCATCCATCCCGCAAAGCAACACGTGGCCCACACGCACGTAACCGTGCCCAAGAGTTGCCGTAATATTTGTGTTGTTGTTGTTGTTAACGACACATACATACATATACACACACGTATGGATTTTCGTGACAAATATAATCATTAATGGCTTATATTATTATTATTTATGGAGGGGAGAGGTCGCATTGTGTGAGCAAAAGGTGTGCCCATCATCCTCCACCACCAGCTGCCCGATGATGGTGGTGGTTGTGGTGGTGGTTGTGGTGGTTGTGGTGGTGGTTGTGGTGGTGGCTGTGACTATCGGCGGAACGTGACGTCGCTACACGTGTGGGGGCATCGCTCTCCAGCGTCACCGACGGTGCTGATGAAGCCGTCGTGAATTGGCCACGCGTCTGCATGCACGTTGAACTTCTTTCGCGCCGTACGATGCCAACCCCGTGATAATCGGATGTGCGGGGGGAAGGACATCAAACTAAAAAGAACGGCTCCAAACAAATACATTTTCATTGTAGTCTAGTAGTGTAATGTATAGTCAAGGCGCTCTTCCCCCTCCAACCCAGCTTAAATATACGCTGCCAAGCCTGGTGGTGTTCATTCAGACGCTGTCTTTCCGACAGACCTGTTCTTCACCTGAGGACGGCTGCTTGCGTTGTGGCCGGAACGTCGTGAGAATTATTTTATTATGTTTTATTTTTATTATTTTATTATTTCCCTTCTACGTGACTTTACCGAAAGAAACAAGAAGATAATGTTTAGTCGTGTAGTGTGTAGTGTATATGGTAGTGTGTAGTGTAGTATGTATGGAGATGACAGCGGATGGAGTTGGCGATGCAGTCAGGAGCACGCGCCGCTTTTAAAAATCCCCGGGCGGCAGCCGCGTCCTTAGTTCCCGAACAAGTTCCCGGCACGTGCAGCGAAACGACGGACATCACGTGCCAAACAGCACGCGCGGCACAACCCCCGAAAGACGCATCGGAGGAGGAGGAGGGGGGGCTGGGGCGCTACTTATTGGAGGGCTGCTGACATTGGGATGCCCGTTTACAGAAGAGAGAAACACCGTTTAGTGTTTTGTGGGGGCGTTTTTATTTTTTTTGGGGGGGGGGGGAGCGGGGGACCGACCAAAGACGATGTTTACGGAGCGATTGATTGAGCGCCCTGGCTTCGTGTGTGCTGCTGTCAAACACACAAACACAAGGGGAGGTGGGGGGGGCAAAGCTGTGCACCACCTGGATCGCGATATCCAAACAGCAATGCACTCCGTTTTATATTCTGTTTGCCCGTCTTCGTGGAGCGCGTGCCACGCAGCGAACCTGCCGTTGTTGACATACACGGTGCGCCGTTTATTGGGTGGACATTGGCAGGGCCGTCACGAGTTGGCACGCCACCTAGCCACGTGGTCCGTCCAGAGTGTTGCTGGGGGTACTCTTAGGTTTTTTCGGTAAAGTCACGTAGGTAAAAAATAAAATTAAAAGTTAATCATGGAAATAAAATAAAATAATAATAATTTTAGCTGTGACGGTCCCACCTGATGACGGAGACTTGTGTTGCCTCCGAAACGTCGTGATTTATTATTTTATTCTATTTCCATCATTAACTTTTAATTGTATTTTTTACCTACGTGACTTTACCGAAAAAATCCAAGAGTATGAATCCTTGCAGTCACGAAAGCTTCAAATCTAGAATTGTTGCTTCGGATTAGCAGGGTCGGCTACGTACGGTGCGAGAGAAGTTCAGCATACGCACTGCACTATACGCTACACTCCTATACGCTGCACACTACGCTATACACGAAACTAAACACACTACGCTCTACACTACGCTATACACTACACTACTATACACTACACTACTTATAACCTACACTAACAGACACTATACTATACCCTACACTACTATACTGCGTTAGAACTGATTTGTGTGTTTAGTTTGTTATCCTTCCCCGGCACCTCCGATTAGCACGGTTGGCTACGTACGGTGAGAAAGAAGGTCAACATGCGTAGAGACAAATACAAAGATCCCCCGTATAGCCTTGACAGACTGTAGGGACAAGTGCTGTTAGCGAGTAGCACCTATGAAGGCCGGCACGGTACACGAGGGGCTGGATGGCCAACACCACGCCCGACCGCATTTGTCTCCCCAGTGGCGATGTTTTTACACACCGCACCAGGTACTCGTTTGAGGCTGAGTCGACCTAGGGGAGGCCCAAGACCGGTTCAGATAATCGTCACCGGTGTTGTCCATGAGCGGAAATCGAACCCGGGTCGCCAGGTGCATCGCGCAGCGTAGCGCTAACCGCTACACCACCGCTCCTCCCGCAGAGACTCACACACACGGACACCCACAGACTCGCATTGATTGAAAACTGATTTCTCTAGAACCGCTGTGTGTGTGTGTGTCTGTCCACTGGCGGAGCCAGTGGGGGGGGGGGTGGCACGTGCCCCCCCCCCCCAATGATCCGATCTAAATCCTTAATTTCGATCGGGTCATTGGGGTTCATTAGAAATAAATCGGCATTTTGCGACCCCCACTGCCACTGTGTAGCATATTATTACGCGCACGAGAAGATAGGACAATAGTCTGAGTCCATAATTGGCAATAAGTAACGGCAAAGCGGTTATAAGCGACTCAGAATTGTGCGCAGTTGCGTAAACAGTCCCCGACTTCCCTGAAGGCATCAACACCTTCAGCGAGCGGGCAAATCCATCAGCTGGCAAATGCAACGTGAATGAATCCTTCCGAGTGGCGCAGTCTGTTTCGTTTTCCCCGAGGTGGTGTAGGGTTGGGGTGGAGAACTCGCTGGCAATACAACAACAACAATGTGCGATACAACAACAACAACAATGTGCAATACAACAACAACAATGTGCAATACAACAACAACAATGTGCAATACAACAACAACAACAATGTGCAATACAACAACAACAATGTGCGATACAACAACAACAATGTGCAATACAACAACAACAACAATGTGCAATACAACAACAACAACAATGTGCAATACAACAACAACAACAATGTGCAATACAACAACAACAATGTGCAATACAACAACAACAATGTGCAATACAACAACAACAACAACAATGTGCAATACAACAACAACAATGTGCAATACAACAACAACAATGTGCAATACAACAACAACAATGTGCAATACAACAACAACAATGTGCAATACAACAACAACAATGTGCTGATCGTGTGCTGCTGCTGATGGGCCAAGGCGAGGCGCGCGCACGTCAAGGGCGGCACGTGATCGACGTGGATGTCGCGCGACAGATCGCAGTCGTGCTGACGGCGCCACGGGCAAATCTTTACCCCACCACCACCACCACCCCCAGTACCACCACCACCCCACCACCACCCCACCACCACCACCACACCACCACCACCACACCACCACCACACCCACCTCTGCGGTATCCAGGAAGTCACTCCACGTGGACGTCACCTGTCATCTCCATTGTCTCCTCTCGTTACCACCACCAGCACCAGCACCACCACCACCAGCACCATCACCAGCACCACCAACACTAGCACCACCAGCACCACCACCACCATCACCAGCACCATCACCACCACCACCAGCACCACCACCACCACCAACACCAGCACCATCACCATCACCACCACACCACCACCAGCACCACCACCACCAACACCAGCACCATCACCATCACCACCACACCACCACCAGCACCATCACCACCACACCACCACCAGCACCATCACCACCACACCACCACCAGCAGCAGCAGCGTCTCCCAGCCCTCTGTTCTATTTCTGTTGGGATCTGCATCGCGCCCTTTCCTTTCCCAGGGCCCGATGCGACTCGCGTCCACCTCACAGCCTTCTCGTCTGCAGACGATCTCGCAGAGTCTCGTCTCTTCAATAAAAAACACACATTTCTAGATATGAAGCTTTCGTGACTGCAAGGATTCATACTCTTAGTTCTTTCGGTAAAGTCACGTAGGTAAAAAATGAAATTAAAATTAATACAATTTAATTACTATTTTGTTTTTATTAATTTTTATTTCATTTTTTACCTACGTGACTTTACCGAAAGAACTAAGAGTAAAAAACACACAACCTGCATCTCCGTGTCTCCGGGGTGGGCGGCGGGGGGGGGCAGACCCCTACCTCTTGACCGCGTATCCACTCCCTCGAGCCTGCTCAAGCGTACATCTGGGAGCAGAGAGGCTTGGAGTGAGAACAAAGTAAGACAAAGTAAATTTCGATTTAAAGCTTTCGTGACTGCAGGGATTCATCTTCTTGGTTCTTTCGGTAAAGTCACGTAGAAGGAAAATAATAAAATAAAATAAACATAATTAAATAATTCTCACAACGTTTCGGCCACAACGCAAGCAGCCGTCTTCAGGGGGAGAACAGGTCTGTCGAGAAGACAGACCTGTTCAGACTCTGTCTTCTCGACAGACCTGTTCTCCACCTGAAGACGGCTGCTTGCGTTGTGGCCGAAACGTCGTGAGAATTATTTTATTATGTTTTTATTATTTTATTATTTTCCTTCTACGTGACTTTACCGAAAGAACCAAGAAGAAGACAAAGTAAGACAAGGGGTTCAGATTCGCGGTGGGTTAGAGGGGGAGATAAGGTGGCGGTGGTGGTGGGGAACCGTTGCGGCTTCTAATTTCCTGATTACAGCGGCGACAGCGGAGATGTCGCGGTGAGGATAGAAATGTAGACTGAGGGATGATCCTTCGGGTGAGAACCCCCTAAACACAAGAGGGCTCATCGCCTGAGCTCAAGGCAGGGACAATGCACATGGGGGCCGCGTGTTACAAGGATAGCGCTGTTGGGTAACAATGTATCTGTGGACCACGTGCTCATTAGGCAACAAAGACACACACAAAATCCACCGTGTAGCCTTCACAGACTGTCGGGGCAAGTGCTGTTAGTGAGTAGCGCCTGAAGGCCGGCACGGCACACGAGGGGGGTGGGTGGCCAGCAACCACGCCCGGCCGCCTTTGTCTCCCCAGTGCCGATATTTTAACACCTCGTACTAGGTACTCACTCGAGGCTGAGTCGACCTGTGTTTTAATTTAGTGTTCTCATCTTAAAGGTGCATTGAAAATTGTTGATACTCCAACGGATGCTCCTGCTGTTGTGGAGTGACTCATGCAGCCAGATATGGCTGCAGGGTTTTTGGTAGTACATGTTGTTCATGTCGTTTATTGTGAAAATTCGGTCACAGTTCCTATGATCACTGTTACATTGCTTTTATGGCTTTATTTTGGTGATTTTCTAAAAGTTTTTTGGTTTGGCCATGTTTGTTTGTTGTAGTACGGAGTTAGACTGATGGCCTTAATCTAAGTTGTCTTGTGGTTGTTGTTGTTGTGGTTTGACTTGAAAATAAAACATGCTTCAAATCGCTTTTAACTATTGTCATTGTAGTGCGTATTTAATGTGGCGTTGCACTCTGATGTTGTAGGAGTGTTGTTATAACAATTAGTGTTGTTATAACAATTCTATATTTATTTAAAGTTGCGCATTTTGATGTGACGTCACATTTCTCAAACTCTCCCCCTCATCACACATCGTCACAAATGTCTGACCCCCCCCACCTCCCCCTAGGTGCGTGACGTTATTTATGGACGGCCCCTTAGTGGTGGTGGGGGGAAGGGGTGTGGGATTTGTGGGAACATAGAAATAACAGTACAACAATTTACTCCGCTGCACCGCGCCCTCTTGCATCATGCCACGTGGCCGCGCTGGGCAGGCCGACTTCAACCTCTTTCTGCAAGGCGGTCGCCCATCCAATCATTCTCCAGGCTCAACACCTGCTGAGCTTTTGACATCTGACGAGATGTGGCCAGATCCTGGGAGATTCGATCACTTGGCAAATCACGGACAGCACTCACTTGTTCTCGACACAGAGGCTCTGTGTGTATGAATGTTGAACTTATTTGACACCGGTACGTAGCCAGCCGTGACGAATCGAGGCGCTAACTGTGTAAGTGTGTTGAAAGGGCGATCCATTTATAGATACCCCACACAAACAATGTTGCCGTTAGTTTCATGGTGAGCACGCCGGTTCGATTCGACCTCCTGGCGCGGCAGTTAAAACAATGGGGGAACGTTTCTGAACACCCCAACACCCACCCACTGTCAGTGTAACTGGGTTCGATCCCAGGTCGATGTGAAGGCCGCGCGTGGTGGTGTACAGCGTGGGTGCCTCCAACTCTTCCAAGACGGCTGGCCGGCGTGGAAAGAGTAGGCCAAATACACCAGTGGGTTCCTAACCTTTACTGCAGCCTTGCACCGCTTTGGTTCTCAATCGTAAACAATTTTCATAATCTTCTTGGTTCTTTCGGTAAAGTCACGTAGAAGGGAAATAATAAAATAATAATAATAAATGTTTTCCCTTCTACGTGACTTTACCGAAAGAACCAAGAAGATGAATCCCTGCAGTCACGAAAGCTTTAAATCGCAATTTTTCTAATATTAATAAATACACAAAGTAAGTTGTAACTTACCTGCCCCGTGCCTAATTTGTTTTTTCGATGATTTACCTTCGAAATAAAATCTGCCCACGTCTCGCTCGCCCCTTCCACCCCTTCCCAGAGAGGGCATCTCGCACCCCCACGAGGTGGCGTGCACCCCGGGTCAAGAACCCCGCGTGGGGACCCCACGTGATCGTCGTATTCACGTCGCATTGCGGCCTCTTGAAAGATTTGGATGGAGAGGGGAGGGGGGGCTTTGTTTCTTTACCGTTTTGTTAAACAAATATCTGATTTTAATTTAATTTTAATTTTATTTTTATTAATTTTTATTAATTTTTATTTCATTTTTTTACCTACGTGACTTTACCGAAAGAACTAAGAGTATGAATCCTTGCAGTCACGAAAGCTTAAAATCTAGAAACAAATGTCTCTTGTTGTTATTTTGATTGCCGATCGCCCTGGCGGCGTGGGGGGGGGAGGCTGCTCTCGGTACAAACGCCTCCAGCGGAGGGGCCCCTTCCCGCACAGAGCCGGCGCAGGCCACGGGTGTGTTTGCTGCAGGGCTGCGTCTTTACCTTCACACGCGGCCCCGAGATAGCGAAACTTTAAAACGTTCGCGTCGAGTGTCTCCTCCGTCTTTGTTTTGCTTTGGTGGCCGATACCTTAACAAGCTTCCAACCCCCCTCCCCACCACCACCACCACCGCCCCACACCCACGGTGCCAAGTAAAGAGTTTACGGAAAATCCGTCCACTCAAGACAGCGTGGAAAAAATGCAAAGCAACAAAGAGGGTGGAACGAAAAAAAACATATCCACGCCGGTTGAAACTGCGCATATCTCAGCCGCTGGATTTTCCATGACGCAAGTAGCAGCGGCAGCGACTCCCCTCCGCTCCTCCTCCTCCCCCCTCTCCTGCTACTCCTTCAGTCACCTCCTTCCCTCCTCCTCCTTCCCCCCTCCTCCTCCTTCCCCCCTCTTCCTCCTTCCCCCCCCCCTCCTCCTCCTTCCCTCCTCTCTTCCTCATCCTTCAGTCGGCCCCTTCTCCCCTCCTCCTTCCCCCCCCTCCTCCTCCTCCCCCCCTCCTCCTCCTCCTTCCCCCCCTCCTCCTCCTCCCCTTCAGTCACCTCCCCTCCTCCTCCCCCCTCCTCCCCCACCTTACATTCACCCCCTCGCTCAATCTCGGTGTGGTCACCATTACAGAGAGCAGAGCCTTCCCGTGCGGGGTGAGTGGTTTCGGGGTCCTGGGGAAAATCACACCCCGCGTGGAGCCACCCCCCACCCCACCGTTCCATCAAACTCAACCAAGAAGTATTACTAATCTAGTATATAGTTACAATACCCCCCCCCCCTCCACCTCAAATCGTTGCACCTGATGAGTTCAATGATGACGTCACCCTGCTGCTGCTCTATATAAGACCGGGAGCCAGAGCAGAGCCTCACCATTCTGGCGAATTGCCTGATGATGCTGGATGCAATTACCAGCGAAACGTCGTATTACTCAAAAATTGTAAATGTTGTGGTTTCACGCTTCAACACACCGGTGGGCTAAATCAGTGAACTATTTGTCTTTTGTCAACGTGACACTTTTTTGCTGATTGGCCGTGTCGGGTGGTGGAGGGTTACGACGCATTTATATATAACGCGATCTAACCCAAAAACGTTGATTATGAACAGCAGTATTACACCTGACACTGTGATGTAGAAGTGAGCCTCCCGCGCCCCCCAAAGCGCGGGGCCCAGGGTGGTCGCCCGCCGGGGTCGCATCAAGGTTCTTGTAGGCTCTAGGCACTTCTGTTTCGAAGGCCTTCAGTGATACATTTCTACAGTTGGTGCTGCCCCATGTTACTACCGCCGCTGTCACTCGCTAAAGCTGATTAAAATAAGTAATATTTAAAAAGACTTTTTTAAAACACGCTTTAATGAAATGTACCGTACGAGTAATGGCAGAACTCCACGACTCCAGGAAGTGGCCCTGAGGCTTGCCATAACGTAAGGGGCCGTGGTGATTTACAGCCAACGTCAGTTGAGCGTGGACAATTAGACCCAAGCCGAAACATAACATATACAAAATATGGTTTAAAAATATATATTTTTATTGGGAAGTGGGTTAAAATGGAGTTACAAGTTTTGAGAATACGGCAACAACAACAGACAGTGAGTTAACACATATTCTTAGGTTTTTTTCGGTAAAGTCACGTAGGTAAAAAAAAATTATTAATAAAAATAAGTT
>NW_027615778.1:0-2500 GCF_965212315.1 Lampetra planeri
CGCGCCTTTTATTGTGTTAAGCGAAATTATCTAAAGCAGTGGATGGGTGCAGCAGCAGCAGTAATAGCAGCAGCAGCAGCAGCAGCAGCGCAGCAGCGGCAGTAGTAGCAGCAGCAGCAGCAGCGGCAGTAGTAGCAGCAGCAGCAGTAGTAGCAGCAGTAGCAGCAGCAGTAGTAGTAGCAGCAGCAGTAGCAGCAGCAGCAGTCGTAGCAGCAGCAGTAGCAGCAGCAGTAGCAGCAGCAGTAGCAGCAGCAGCAGTAGTAGTAGCAGCAGTAGTAGCAGCAGCAGCAGTAGCAGCAGCAGTAGCAGCAGCAGCAGTAGCAGCAGCAGTAGCAGCAGCAGCAGTAGTAGCAGCAGTAGTAGCAGCAGCAGTAGCAGCAGCAGTAGCAGTAGTAGCAGCAGTAGTAGCAGTAGTAGCAGCAGTAGCAGCAGTAGTAGCAGCAGCAGTAGCAGCAGCAGTAGCAGCAGCAGTAGCAGTAGTAGCAGCAGTAGTAGCAGCAGCAGCAGCGGCAGCAGCGACGCCTTTAAAGCGTCGAGTTTGCTGTTCGTTGCAAATTTTGGATGATTAGTTTTTTTCTCACACAAAGTACATTAAAGAAATGTCTGCCATATTTATATACAATGTTATCCTCATCGTGTGTATATATCATTAAAAATACTTATACGTAGCGGTCTTTAATTAAGCGACCAAGGAATGGTGGTGGTCTATTAAGATGGTTTCACGCCCTAACATGTGTGTCAAAATAACCAACATGTTGTTAGATAAGGCGTAGTTATGTTCTTTATGTTGAACTTCTATCGCACCGCACATAGTTAAACGTGCAAATCGGAAGTATTGGGGATAGGACAACAAAATATAGGTCTCTGTGTGAGTCGATGGGTCTCTGTGTGAGTCTAAGGATATCTGCGGGAGTCTATGGGTCTCTGTGTGAGTCTATGGGTCTCTGCCTGAGTCTATGGGTCTCTGCATGAGTCTATGGGTCTCTGCATAAGTCTATGGGTCTCTGTGTGAGTCTATGGGTCTCTGTGTGAGTCTATGGGTTTCTGCATAAGTCTATGGGTATCTGCGGGAGTCTATGGGTTTCTGTGTCAGTCTATGGGTCTCTGTGTGAGTCTATGGGTTTCTGCATAAGTCTATGGGTCTCTGCGTGAGTCTATGGGTCTCTATGTGAGTCTATGGGTCTCTACGTGAGTCTATGGGTCTCTGTGTGAGTCTATGGGTCTCTTGCATGAGTCTATGGGTCTCTCCGGGAGTCTATGGGTCTCTGTGTGAGTATATGGGTCTCTATGTGAGTCTATGGGTCTCTGCATAAGTCTATGGGTCACTGTGTGAGTCTATGGGTCTCTGTGTGAGTCTATGGGTCTCTGCGTGAGTCTATGGGTCTCTTGCATGAGTCTATGGGTCTCTGCATAAGTCTATGGGTCACTGTGTGAGTCTATGGGTCTCTGTGTGAGTCTATGGGTCTCTGCGTGAGTCTATGGGTCTCTTGCATGAGTATATGGGTCTCTGCGTGAGTCTATGGGTCTCTTGCATGAGTCTATGGGTCTCTGCATAAGTCTATGGGTCACTGTGTGAGTCTATGGGTCTCTGTGTGAGTCTATGGGTTTCTGCATAAGTCTATGGGTCACTGTGTGAGTCTATGGGTTTCTGCATGAGTCTATGGGTCTCTGCATAAGTCTATGGGTCACTGTGTGAGTCTATGGGTATTGGCGGGAGTCTATGTGTCTCTGCGTGAGTCTATGGGTCTCTGTGTGAGTCTATGGGTTTCTGCATAAGTCTATGGGTCACTGTGTGAGTCTATGGGTTTCTGCATGAGTCTATGGGTCTCTGCATAAGTCTATGGGTCACTGTGTGAGTCTATGGGTATTGGCGGGAGTCTATGGGTCTCTGTGTGAGTCTATGGGTCTATACAGGAGTCCATAGTTCTCTGTGTGAGTCTCGGGGTCTGTGTGTGAGCCTGTGGCTCTCTGTGTGAGTCCTCGAGGTCTGTGTGTGAGCCTGTGGCTCTCTGTGTGAGTCCTCGGGGTCTGTGTGTGAGCCTGTGGCTCTCTGTGTGAGTCCTCGGGGTCTGTGTGTGAGCCTGTGGCTCTCTGTGTGAGTCCTCGGGGTCTGTGTGTGAGCCTGTGGCTCTCTGTGTGAGTCCTCGGGGTCTGTGTGTGAGCCTGTGGCTCTCTGTGTGAGTCCTCGGGGTCTGTGTGTGAGCCTGTGGCTCTCTGTGTGAGTCCTCGGGGTCTGTGTGTGAGCCTGTGGCTCTCTGTGTGAGTCCTCGGGGTCTGTGTGTGAGCCTGTGGCTCTCTGTGTGAGTCCTCGGGGTCTGTGTGTGAGCCTGTGGCTCTCTGTGTGAGTCCTCGGGGTCTGTGTGTGAGCCTGTGGCTCTCTGTGTGAGTCCTCGGGGTCTGTGTGTGAGCCTGTGGCTCTCTGTGTGAGTCCTCGGGGTCTGTGTGTGAGCCTGTGGCTCTCTGTGTGAGTCCTCGGGGTCTGTGTGTGAGCCTGTGGCTC